>NW_010248969.1:8532-14034 GCF_000690775.1 Eurypyga helias
GCAAAAGGTTCTGTTTAAGTCAACACTGACTAAAAATTACCAACCAACACAAAAGTAATTTTTAATTTTCTAAGCGTTACAAAACCTACACAAGAGACCAGGCTCAGCTAAATCCATCTTTCCGCAGAAATCTGCGGTGGCTTTAGGGCTTCCAGCAGTGAGTCCCGTGGTGTAGGGCGATAACAGTGAATGCAGTGTCTCTTCGCATGAAAGAGGGTCATCCCTGAGGCTGGGAATTGTACTAAAGCACAGCAACCACAGGCACACATGATCTCCATAAATCCGAAATGAAAGCAAACTGAAAATAACACATGCAGCATCACGGCCACCAGGACCAGCCCTTAAGCGTAATTACAAATTCCGTACAGAAGTTCATACAGAGGAGAAACCACCACGGTCACATGCTGAGCACAGCCTATTTATCTTGGCAAGGAGACCAAAAGTGGAGGCAAGGAAAGCTTTTAGTCAGGTTGTAAATTCGGCCACAAAATGTCTCTCAGGTGTTTTTAAATTCAAAACTTCCTGAGGAATTACAGCCAGAACAAAATTTCTGGGAGAATGAGCACTGTAATGCTGCCACTGCTACTTCCCAACTGGACTCAGCAGCTCAAGGAGGAGAACACTTATCTGTGGCGCTGGAGCCTTCACTTCAGACTGTGTGAAATATTTTCTACAAAGAGCACACCTCCAGAGGTTAGGAAATTCATCACACGCTTCCCTTCTCCTCCTTCAATTACATGAATATTTAGTTCCCATTTCGTTTTCTTTTCTTTAAGAATTACCCCAGAATTCAACACTGCAGTGGGGCTAGGATTATATTACATTAATTTTCATCTCAGGAACAAAATGAAAAATGAAAATACCAATATTGTTTTCCTCTCTAAGTGACACCTCTCCTCCTTTTTGTTACTTTACAGCCCTTCCAACAATATTCTGAATTAAACTGCATACCTTTTAGAGCAAAACAAAAGTATTACGCTTTCAAGACCTGAGAAGTCATACAGAAAGCCTGCACGGACAATTTTAGATACTTCTGATTTGGTGGCTGTTTTGTGTGGTTTTGGTTTTTCACTAATTGTAGAGATTTTAATAATACCCATTATCTCAAAGAAGGAGAAATTTTGGAAGTGTAGGGCATATAATTTACAGATTTTTTTCAAGTCATTACTTGACACAATC
This sequence comes from Eurypyga helias, assembly GCF_000690775.1. NCBI lineage: Eukaryota > Metazoa > Chordata > Aves > Eurypygiformes > Eurypygidae > Eurypyga > Eurypyga helias. The sequence continues at coordinate 9,712 of NW_010248969.1, forward strand.
CAAAAAACTGAGTTATAAACCCAACGCATGCATCTGTGATATCAAGTAACACAGCAGAAGAGGAGCTTCAGTGACCAGTGCCCACATTAGAGGCATCTTAAGGGTTTTACTAAATCTAGTCAGTACCAAATGGCTCCAGTCTGGGTCTCTGGACTGAATATGAATTCCCAGTTGGAGAGCATCAGGTGTTTTTCTAAGGAGCATCATCCACTCTGGTTTTATCCAAATGGGATCCAGCGCAGTGCCTCGATCTGCAGTGCCCTAAGTGCAGACAACCAGGAGGTTCACCACAAGAGCAAGCTCCTGAGATAAACTAGAACAGTAATGGAGACACATCTCTACTCACTCCCCATCCAGCTTCTGATGGCTCCTGGCACAGGACAAGACACAAATTGTATACTGTTGCTCCAACATAATCACAAGGCGAGTCTGGGCATTTTTTTCCCCTTTTTATCTGCACTTTATCTTCAATTTTATTGCCATTTTAATCTAAGCTTTATTTTTTAATACTGGGCATTAGTGACCATACAGCCACCAATCATACAGCATTGCTTAAACAGCAGGACAGACCTTAAAATAATGGAAAGACAGTTTCTCCTAACTTTTTTTTCTTAAATACTGTAAGTTAAGTTATGCTTCCTTCTACATTCCCCAAGGACAGACTATTGCTAATACAATACAAACATTTTGCCTTAGTACTTAAAATGTATGCTTGTTTCAAAAACAGAGTTCAGGCATAAGCCACACCAAGTTTTCCTCTTTGGACTTCATATAATTGCAGTGATCTTGCTCTCTAAACATGAAGCATGATTAAAGTTACCTTCAGTTCCCTCTAACTTGTCCCAGGACGATCCAGCAGCCCTAGCCCGTGAGCCACCTTCACCCAAGCAGCGGTCCCCAGCCCACCCACGGGCACTGAGCCCTGACGAGCAGCCTTCGTCCCTTCGCCCCAGCTGCAGGAGGGCACCCAAAGATACTCCTGTCTAATCAAACAGCAGGTCTCCAAGTAAAATATCATTCATACGCTCAGCTGGTAACTTACCGCTGGCTCCCCGTCAGATGATGCTGCGGACTGGAAACCTGGAAGCGGCACCAACAGGAATGTGAGTAACTCCTGTTCCTGCATGTTTCGACATAAGCCTGTTCAGCTCCTCAGAACAAAGGCTTGTGCTTATTCAACCCACAAATAACATTAATCATTGCTTTTTGTCTAAAACTGGAGTATGGATTCCTCTCTCCGGAGGAGATTAATCTTCCTGCTCCTCTTCAGACAGGAGAGATTTAAATTAGGGCTTCAAGCCAAAAGCACAGCTAACATTTGCAATTGTGCAGATCTAATCGTGTATCGAAATTTCTGTTCGTGTTTCAACTTCACTTTTTATAAAGTAAACTTTTATTTATGGACGATACATAAAATGTAAAACCAAACTGGATTAAAAACACACTGGAAGACGTTATTTAAAATGCCCTCAAGGAGACCATGCAAGGTTCACACACAGAAGTTTAAAGTTCCCAAATACAAGATTAGCAAGTGTTACTCTTCCCCACAAACCGCAGACACATCCACCAAAAAAAACACCCGGGTAAAACCCTCCTTCCCCTCTGCCAGCAAAACTCAGGCCTCTTAACTCCCTATGGAATGCTCCACTCACAATACAAAACTATCAAGAGGTATCCAGGACATTTGGTGACCTAGTGAAGAGCTTCCAAAAAAAAAAAAAAAAACCAAACCCAAACCCAAAACCAAAAACCCCAGAGCTGGGGTAATTGGGTAATTTAACAGCTCACTGCCCCAAGGATGAAAGTCACATTTCCCAGCAGTACCAGCCCAGGCACCCGCGAGCCAGCTCACTGCACTGCAACAGTGGAAACGTCACCCCTGCCAAGGTGCATGGTTTAATCCACTTAAATAATTCCTCCCGGTTCAAAAGGAAGATGGGTGAGCTCCACCATCAGCAAAAGGCAGAAGTACAAAATGTATCCCTGAGGAGGCAGAAATGAGAGCAGAAACTCCTCCCTGGGGCAACAGCAAGTTGTTACATTGGCTGTTCACAGCTCTGAAAACACGTAAAGGTGTGAAGGGTGCAGTCAAAAAGAATGACTACAGACCAAGCGTTTGCCTTTTCTAAGGCACAAAAGAGAGTCCACATCTAAACTAAAGTTCAGGCAGACATACATTATTCATTTTTAACACACAATCCTTTCTTAGACATGAAAGTTTCCCTTTGCTAAAACCAAAATACTAGATGCAGAACCACAAGGAATAGCTGAAACATTAATTAAGGGTATTTTCTTAATGATTCAGGTAAAAAACTCCGAACTTTCTAAACACGATGGTTTTTTTCCATATCTTTGAAGACTCTGTTCCGTATTTCTGAAAAGTCAGCAGGTTCCCTCATCTCCTCCAGCAAATGTTACCTGTAACATTTCGCAAAAAATCTCAATGTACATACAAGCGTGGCCTGAATTACCTGGACTCGGCTTGAGTTCGGATGTGCAGAGCTTCTGGAATTGATTACCGGCATTTCTTTGAGCTATCCAATGTCAAGGATAGGTGACATCACATTTCCCAACTGTAAAAGTACAGCACTTCATATGGATCACAGAGATTTGGCCAATATGACTGTAAGGATTTAAGCAACACCCTAGGAGAACAATTACTTTTTCACAGCTGGTTTGGCAGCCCCAAGAGGGGATTAAGAAAATACCATATTCTAAAGACCCCACAGATGTGAAATTTCTTACATAATCCAGATGCCTGCAAAAACTTCAGGGGGTCCAGAAATAAAAAGTCTGGATTATTTTTACCAGGTAACGAGCGAAACTGACGTTACAGCTGACATCACAGGTACAAACCATGTACCATCTACAACATCTACACACAGGAAATGCAGTTGATACGCTCAGTACTGAGACAAACTATTCAGTGAGAATAATCGAATAATCGAATGGGATCGCCTAAATGAGTGTGAAGGACCAGGCATAAGTGGAGCAGAAATGCACTGCGCAGACATTTCCACTCACTATGTTTAGTTAATTAATGTTGTTGAAGAAATTTCTAATTTTCCCAATACCATTCCCAAGAAGCAGGCACAACCCAAATCAATTCAACTTGCTATACATTATTAGGATTCACTCAGGTGACACAGGAGGAAAAACCAAACTTAATTAGATCAATTTAGATCAGTTGCTATAAAATCCATGGGTTTTGTTATTTGGCACATTTAAACCTATTATCCAGTTAATCAATTAGAGAAGAGGATAATGTGAAATAATTCTTAAGCGTGCGTCGAAGATACTTAAATCTTCTTATAGTTTTTTCCTTTTAATTCAAACACCTGTGATTAAAGCAGCACTTTCAAAGCCCTCCTCCAATTCTAGCCCAATCTCACTGAATAGTTTCAAAATCCTTCACACTTAAAAATACAATACTAGGTTCTAAGCTTGAAGACACAGCCCTTTGTTCTTCCAAGGACAAAGTAAAACATTTTCTTGCACATCTTTCCAACTTCATAGAATCACAGAATGGTTTGGGTTGGAAGGGACCTTAAAGCCCAACTAGTTCCAACCCCCCTGCCATGGGCAGGGACACCTTCCACTAGACCAGGTTGCTCAAAGCCTCATCCAGCCTGGCCTTGAACACTTCCAGGGATGGGGCATCCACAGCTTCTCTGGGCAAACTTAGTACCAGCCACACGGAAACTCGTTGAAGTATTAAAGAAACCCTTTGCCAAACAAAAAATAAGGCTCATATAATCATAGGTTATGTATGTACAATATTTATGTGGAAAATCAGTTACAGAATTCTTCAATCTAGCAGAAAAGGCTGTAATACACAATCACTGGAGACAGAGGCCACACAGACTAAAAACAGGCACTCGTTTATATACAAAACCAATTATTTTGAAAATCTTTTGTAGAATTATTAACAAATAACACTTTATTTTTTTTCCTTTTTAGTTCAGTATTTCTCAGTCTGATTTGCAAGGCATCACACCCAGCCTGTAAAGCAGCTGCATTTTTATTTACTTTTTCAGCACACATACAGCCAAGGCCAAAGATCAGTGCTAGGGCCTTCTGCCAGAAACACCTGAAAGCCGATTCCTGACTGGTGTCAGCATTTGCAGATATTGCAAGTACTCAGAAACATCTACCGTGTCAATCAAAAGGTCTAGGAAACAGTTCAAAAAGGCACATGCAAAGTCCTGTGTTGGCTTTGTGTGGTAGCAGGGGGGGGCTACAGGGGTGGCTCCTGTGAGAAGCTGCTGGAAGCCTCCATGGCTCCAAGTCAGACCCACCTCTGGCCAAGGCTGAGCGAGTCAG
>NW_010248969.1:14852-29018 GCF_000690775.1 Eurypyga helias
CAGAGGTCCCCCTCAGCCCATGGTGAGGCCGGCTGTGCCCTGCAACCATGGAGGGTCACGGGGGAGCAGAGACCCTCCTGCAGCCCAGGAAGGGTCCCACGCTGGAGTAGTTAATACAGAAAACTGCAGCCCATGGGAAGGACTCACGTTGGAGAAGTTCATTAGGGACTGTCTCCCATGGGAGGGACCCCACACTGCAGCAGGGGGATGCCCGAAGGAGGCTGTGATCCCATGCTGGAAGCCCATGCTGGAGCAGGCTGCTCCTGAAGGACTGCACCCCACGGAAGAGACCCGCACCAGAGGAGTTTGTGAAGAAAACTGCAGTTTGTGGAGGACTGTCTCCTGTAGGAGGGACCCCACGCTGGAGCAGGGGCAGAGTGTGAGGAGTCCTCCCCCTAAGGAGGAAGGAGCAGCAGAGACAGCGTGTGATGGACTGACCACAGCCCCCATTCCCTGTCCCCCTGTGCTGCTCATGGGGGGATAGTAGAGAAATCGGGACCAAAGCTGAGCCCAGGAAGAAATGGGGGGGGGAAAGTTTTAAATATTTGTTTTGTTTTGTCTCTCATTGTTCTACTCTGATTTGATTGGGTTTTCCCCAAGTCACGTCTGTTTTGCCCATGACCATTACTGGTGAGTGATCCCTCCTTGTCCTTGTCTCAATCCACAAGCCTTTCCCTATATTTTCTCCTCCCCATCCCACTGTGGGGAGGAGGGAAGGAGGGAGGGAGGGAGAGAGAGAGAGACTGACCGCATGGTGCTGAGTTGCCAGCTGCGCCTAAACCATGACAAACCTAATGACATAAACACTTAATTAAATCTATTTTTGATTACAAGCAGGACCCTCACTGCTGACTGCCACACAGTCCAACACAAAACTGTCCATGATTTTTTGTGGGAAAAGTAACATGCTGCTAGTTTATAAAGGATGAAAAATACAATTCTAAACCAAACCAGTCGACAAAAGATGCAGAAGACACTGTGCTGCTATGGAAGGAAAAGACTCTGTGGGATCTTGTGGAGCTTTACGGTCAATGGACCCACAAGGAAAGAACCTGACGATTTCCTAGCACAGGCCTTTACAAAGCATCCTCTTCAGTTTTTGAACTTCTGGTCTACAATGCTCCAGCCTAAGTTCACTCAAGCACTCTATTTGGGACTCCAGTCTGGAGGCCTTAAGTACCTCCTACGTTGCAGCAAATATATTCTCTACTGTAGATGCACATAGTCAATATATCTTCTTTTCATGTTCATATCAAACTTCAGCTCCATAGGAGCTTAAATTACAGTCATCAGGAAATTCTACATGAAAGTCATATTACCAATGCAAACTCTTCCTTGTAAATAGAAATACTTCAAATCTCCTCTCATGATGGGTATTTCTTCACGCTGTTGAAGGATCTGAGCACCCTCCTGGAGGGGAGGGGTGGGGTGTGTGTTAATACCAAACTCCTATAGATTTCCCCTATTTCCTCTTTGGACTAAAAATCTTCCACAGAGAAGAGTTTTTTGGTTTGAATGACTGATGGGAACTAGAACACTAAAAGCTTGTGAGTATAGCTGTCTTACAGCATCATATGATTAGAGATTTTCAAAGGTCATTTTAGAAGAGATTCAAAACACAGTGTAAGAAAAAAAATCACATGTAGTTCAGAGATAAATCTGACTACCTCCAGCAGTTAATTCAAGTCAGGCACTTCCTCAGGAATCCAAAAAAGCCCAATTCCTTTGTTTGTTGCTGAGACAGAGAACATAATAAATACATGCAGTTCATTCACCTTCCAGAGATCTATATAAAGACTTCAGGCAAGAACTCGGGAATAACTCAGTTCAAAAAAGAGTAAGATGGTAGTACAAAGCAGTCCGCTGATACAACTCATAACCCACTGAACTTTAAAAAAAATGCCAAACCATAGCCCCATTTTGCAAAATGCATCAACAGATGAGTCAGTACCACGTTACTGGAGACTCCACCTCTCTTTAGGAAGACTCACATTCCGCCTTCCACAAAAACATACCTGTCTTCAATTACAGGGACATACATGTTTCCTTTTATTGACTGAAGAACACAGGGTCTGAAGAATTATCTTATTATTTTTATTTAAAAAAAAAGGATGCATAAAAGAAGCAGTAGACTGTCATTTAAAAGACCATATTTAAACCTGGAGTACATTTTGGCCACAGTATCCCCCAAAAAAAGGCAGTCAATATTTCTTTCTTACTCAACAGAAAGAAAATTACTAATATTAACCATCAACCTGACATTGCATTGCAGCATCAATGCTCTGTTAAAAGGAAACACACATCTTCGACAGTTTCTGCTTTACTTGGGTAACAAGTAAGAAGTCGCTAGCTATGATGGTTTACCCAGACAACTCAGTAATTTGGGAACAAGAAGGAACACAAGAAATTAATGTCTGCAGAACCAGGAATAGAGATTTTCTACACTCCCCTCACAGACAAGGGTGAGCCACGGTGGCTACCTCCCAGTGTTACAACCCATGAAGGAGATCTAATTTTGCTGAAAGAAAAATGCCACTGCATCTGGTCTGTCAAGAGATAATAATATATTTTTGTATAAGTGATGAGTTAGCAAAATTTGCTGACGTTGAAGTTTAAGCACACAACAGAGAAGCACAAGTATATTTCAAAGGTTATCAAAGAAGTATTTGGCTTTTCAGCTTCTGCTCTATAAAAGTAATTCAAGTTTCACTGGATGCTGTAATTTAACTAATGCCTTCACGCATCCAGCATGCTGTGTGACAATCCTCTCATACAGAAGCTTTTGACATCATATATACGGAGTGTGTCCTGTAATAACAGCATAGGGAACCCTAATAAACCAGGTGTGGCTTTGGAGACTAATCCTGAGCCGCCCAGGAAGTGCTTTCATAACTATGGCTGCCTCCCTGTAAGCCTCGACTGCTGCAGGTCTCTTGAAGCAGTTTTACACTGAAAAACATAAGGGAAGGAAGGAATAGGACAGAAAACTAATTTTTTGCCTGGCCTGCCCTTCTATCGTGGCTGTGCAATAAAAGATGGGCCTTGACTGTAGTGAATGATTTTCATCTTCTTTGACACTCAGTTTCTCCTCTTCTTCTAGGCATCCCATAATTTATCTCGTCTCCCAGACTCAAAATGCCTTTCTCTTGCTCCCTAGAAAGAAACTCACATGTACTGTTAAACCTGTCCGCTATCAGCAAGTCGTAACAGACAGAAAAGCCAGGATCACTGAAGATATTGAAAACATGGCAGCAGAAAGGGCCAATCCTAGAAAATCACCACTGACACCATTCCAGGTAAGAAAATCTCCTTGAAATGCTCTGGACCGCTTTCCGTTTTAGGGAACACCAGGAAGCCAGGAGCTTTCCATCCTGCCAGAGAAGCTGTGCTGGTCCTGCACCGTGCTGTGCCTCTGAGCCCTGCTAGCCAGCCAGGCTCTGCCCAGGAGGTGAACCCCAGCTCCTCAGCCTCCTCCGTTCAGCATGCCCACAGCTCGGCAACCACTGCTCCAGACTGTGCTTTCCCTTCAGCAGGTGGCTGCTTCTGCCCACACCACCCTGCTCAACACCAGCATTAATAGTTCTGCACCTCTGGTAGTTAATTCCCCATCTCAAGCCCTTCTACTCTAAACTGCCTCCCCCTTACACATTAAGATGGACCTAAAATTAGCTCGTAAAGCAGATCTTCATCTCAGTGCAACAGTATTCCCCACACACACTTCCATTTTTCTCAAAACAGGGAAACCGACTGCTGCTTTGGTCTAGGAGTCTAGTGAATCCACATGCATTTTGGGTGGCAAAAGGCATAGGGCTTTCTTTGTTAGAGTGCTCTCGGCATGGTGACGCGGTACTTCTGCTGACACAGAACAAGATCCATGCGGTATCATCTGGCACAAGGACCACTGTGAGTAGCCGAAGGAGTCCCCAGCAGAGCAGCAACCCACAACAGTCTGCAACAACAAAAAATACTCCTTCCTGAAAAACGTTGCATTTCAGGGCTTCCTAGGCTGTGCTGGGCACACACGAGCAAAGCTTGCCACGAGAGGAGCATTCCCCACAGCAAATGTGTCCTCCACGTCACTCTCCCAACCCGAGGCTCACTAGAAGGGCTAATTGTAGGCTGACAGCTTCCAAGTGTAATTACAACCATCCCCAATCCAGCACTTACTGGTATGATGTTGGTCACCCTCAACAAGGGAAGGCAGAGTAGAGAAAAATTTGGATTTTGATTAAAACTCTCTTTCCAATCCTTAGATTTTGCTTTCACCAGATGTTCTGCCCTCTGTCTCGCCACTACCCTTCTCACTAGCCACCAAGCCTGGCTGCCAAGTAAAACAAAAAGCAGCACCCTCAGAAAACCGTACTGATGCAGCCAGTTTTACTTGCTCTGTTGTACAAACCCCATTTGCAATCTGCCTTGGTATATGCAGCCCACGAAGAGTAGGCGAAGCAGCATGCTCGTCTGTAGGACTGACGCCATGCAAATCCTCATTTCCAGCAAGCTGTGAAACATAAAAGGCCGGAAATCCTGGAAGTAGCAATGTAAAAGAAAAAAGGAAAAAACAAAAAAAAAAAAGGCAGATGTCCTGGGAATAACTTACACAGGGCTTCTTTAAGGGCAGCAGCTGATTCTGGAAAAAGAAGTCTGAGTCAGAGGGAGCCACTGTGTGAAGCTGCCCACAAGGTACCTGCAATGAAGCACCAAGGATCCAGACCACACCTCCGCTGCAGCCTGGATCCCAGAGCAATCCAGGCAGATGAGGTGGGCAAGACACAGCGAATGCAACCCAGGAAGCCAAGCCGGGTGACATGCTAACAACATATACTGGAGTATTCATTATGTTTTACGCCCTGGTGAACTCCAAATGAATGCTATCACATGCATCTGGGTCAAAATTTGACTGCCATTACATCTAACAGTGCAAAGAGCTGGTATCAGCTATCACCGCACCACGGTCTGCATCCCACATATGACTCACTATAGCTTGAAGCACCAGAGTTCCACACCAAGACTTTCCTGTCCCAGCTGGGTGGGAGCCCTTGGAGGAGAGTCCTGGTACCTGAAAAAGGGGAAATCCTCCCCCAGCTACAAGAAGATCTTTAAAAAACTCTTGATTCTTCTCCCACATTTTCATCTCGTTAGTACTGAAATATATGAAGACTTTGACAGAGGAACAATAATAGGGAAGGCGCTTACAGATTTTCTAACTTCCTTAGTACTAGCATCAGCTTTTATATTAAAAGTTCAGCATAGTCCAGACACTTGCAGGACATGCTCAAGGGAAGTGGTGATGTGGCAGAAAAAAGGGAAAAAACACCCTCCTTTTCAACAGCAGTAACGTGAAGGCTGGTAAGACATGAGCTTCAAAAATAACCAGCCCCCCAATACCAACCACTTTGTTTAAACACTCGCTAACACCACTAGGCTAATTCCTTACAACATAGAATTGTTTTTCCTGCAAATGTGGCTACTATTTCACATTCAGCTTGGTTCTCCTGTATCTTCAAATGTGTGACGGTTACACAGGTTTTCCTTCAGCAGAGGCCTGAAAAAAGTAAGATTAAATACTTGAAAAAAATCCTGTGTTTATCACACCGACATGTTTACCTCACTGTCAGACTGGAGAATACCAGTTAGTTCTGTGGGTTTATCCACCTATACAGTGTTCACCACAAAATTGGGCCACAAATTTAAAATGGAGCAGCTGATCAAACAAAACAAAACAAAGCCACACGAGCCTCACACACACTACATCCTGCCCATTCCAATTTCTCCATAAAGTATGTAGAATGGAAGAAGAAACAGATCCCTCTGAGAGGTCTCCTGTCTTACCTGGATCCTCTCAAAACTACTTGGCCATTTCCAGCAAGATGACTGCCAGGAATAAGAGAGGCTGCTAGAGAGAACGTGCCGAGTCCTAGGAAAACATGAGCCAATTACCTTTCATTAATTACAACTAACCACACCTCAGCACACCTTCAGACGTCACTCCAAAACCTTTACCTGTCTTGGGGTGAAATACTTAGCCCAAATTGCAAGGCCTCGTGGTCTTCTCACACCCATGGCAGGCACACCAGGGGTCAGTGCCTGGGCATGTGAGGGCATCAGACAGCATCTTTCAGCTGAGGACGAAAACACGGCTTTAAAGCCCAGCCCAGGCATGGTGGGAAGGGCAACCCCTGATGCCAACCTGTTCCACCCTTAGGCAGTCAAACCAGCATTTTTCCTCCACTACAACCTCCAAGTGTTCCCTCTTCAACCCGCGGGGGTGTCTCTGGTCCTCTCAGCTCCCCAGCCCTTCCCACCTTGGCATCATCCTTCAGCCTTCAAGTGTTTCTCAAGAAGGAGCTCACCTCAAACTACTTTTCCTCCTCCTGCTAGTTTCCCTCTCCCCTGCTTCCACCTCCTCGCAAGGACTAAAGCAGCAGAGTCACTCAGCAAACATGCCAGAGGCATAAAGTGCCCTTTGTCCTCTCTCTTCCCTCCCACGGGGATTCATGAAGAAACCAGGATTATACAGAAAACAACTCATGTCAAATAGCAGGTTTTCTTTGAAACCATCCAAATTCACACTCCCATCTGATGCACTCAGGCAGTCAGTACCTATTAATCACATCAATTCCCAATTTTTTACTAAAAAGAATAAAAAGGGATGCAAAAAAATTCTCCTTCTACAGAGCTCAGTAACTGATCTGGGACCGTAACAGAACGGTTTGCAACAGAAGCTGCGAAAGGCAATTTAAAAAAATGTCCATGAATCAGCTTAGTATCTTAAAATCCCTGCTAGGCTACCTAAGACACACAACCCCCTTATCAACAGAAATAAAAACGCTGACCTCCAACACTTGTTAACAAAAAGCACATTCAGCTCCAAGTTAAAAGAAATCTGATAGAATATTTTCAAAATACATATATGCATAAAAAATTGGGAAAGGCTGCAAGGATTTAAAGAGAGCAGTCCACCAAGAGTATATGGTCAATGTATTATTTATCAATGCTGCTTTGGTGATAAATTATAATTTAGCATCTTAAGACAGAAATACCCATAGCATCAGATCTCATACCATGGAAAACCTGTATTTTCATTTACTATAGGAAAGACTGTTACAGCCCCAAGAAAACCACCTACTTAGTCCACTGCACTGCCGAAACCATGTTCTGTGCGATGCTGACCTTTTGAGCAAGACATGACTCGTGCACCACGATAACAGGCGAAGAAACTTCATGTCTAAGAATCCTCTCCCTAGGTCAGGAAGAAATTACCTTTTTCTTTGGAAGGATGTACAAGTCCAAAGCAAAACATAAAACAAGATCTAAAATTTGTTTCAGATTACCATCCGTATATGATACAAAATGTACTTGAAAAAGCATCCTTAGCCTAACCAAGGCTTAAAATTTGTTCCCGTATAAATGATCTAAAAAAGGCTGAGACATTAGCCCACTTTTCAAAAGCCCATAATGTATTCTCCAAACACCTGAAGAAAAAATTATTTTGACATTCACACAATGAAGCAAACGCTATCACAAAGTCCATGTAATCTGAGATAGCGTCTGACCATGACTGGTTTCAGATGCTTGAGAAGATGCAAGATGGGTTGACAATTCAAGACAAACATCAACATACACTCCCTGAAACTTGTTTCTTCTGTACGCTTGCAGTTAAACGCTCTGGTCCCAACCGTGACGGACAAGCCCATTTCTCTTCTTCCTCCTGAAAACTTAGAAATTTGAAGCAATGCCCTTAACCATGAAAGATCAGTTACTGACATCGATAAAAACCGTTAAAGTCTCCGAGAAACAGATCCCAGCAAAGAGCAAATAAGGACAACAAAGCGATGATGCAACACGCACGTGTATTCCCACAAATGAATACACAGCTTGCAGGCCTATTTTTGGAAAAAAAAATAAATAAAAGAGGAGGAGAAAATGGGGCTTGGCAACACGCTCATCAAAAGGCAAGCCAACAAGCACGAGAGAGAGAGAGTCACGCATCCTGGAGCATCCACACAAATAACCCTCCTTGCACTGGAGCAGGGATGCGCCGCAGAATGCCATCCGTGTACCCCAGCCCCTGCCAAAAAGTCCCGTTGCCGGAGCACTGCAAGAGTTTTAAAGCAATCGGCAAACACCACACAAACAACAACTTGTTAGAAGCCTGTAGAATGAGGCAAAGGTTTATCTCATTAGTTTTCAGATCGTTGTAAAGGATCCCCAGTAAGAAAACACACACCAAAGAAATTCCTCCCTGCCCCCAAAACCACCACGCATACGAAACCCCAGTATTCTTATCTTCACACAGTGATAAACCTCCCTGTTATCTTACGGCCCTCTGAAGCCCCATGAACTTTTAAAATCCCTTCCGGTCCTGTTGCTATGACGCTGAAATTCCCTACGTATGCCCTTTAAGTCCACATTTCTCTCTGCAACAGGGCAACTGAAGGCATTTGTGTCCCTTTTGGTAGAGGTAACAATCGGTTGCACAGGTTTAAAAGACGGCAAAAATCTTTTCTGAGAGCTGAACTGGTAGCAGTTACCACCCCAAAAGGGGTAAACCCTTTATCTGGCTCTCCCCGTTTCTGTTCCTGCTGCATAAGCTCTCAAACTCATGACACCCCTCTGTAACAGTGACAGGGAGAAGGAAGACAAAGGCGATGGGTTTTGTGACTTTGTGCAGAGCCAGCGGTTTGCACTGAGGTGTGCAAAAGCCCAATGACCATGGGCGCTGCTGGGATGGGGGTGGAGGGGGGGCACAGCTGCGGGAAGATTCCTGCTTTCAGGGGCCGGGGGGGAGGGGGGCAGCAGGCAATTACATCAGCCCAGCTACTCAGAAAACTGCAAAGCTAGAGAATCATTAAAATTTAAGTTACTAAAAATATTTGTCAGCCTCTTCACACCCGAACGCTTTGATCCTTGCCCTGGATGCTGCAGTACGTAAGGAGGGAAATCAGCACGGGAGGTGACCACGCACCATTAAACCTCCAACCAGCAAAGCACCTACAGAGAGCATCCCCCTCCCAGATCACCGCAGTGCCACCCCTCAAACAAGCAGTGCACCCCTCAAACTGTTCCTACCAATACAGACACAGATCTTGTTCGTATCGGAGAGATTTTTTGTGAACCACTGACTTTGTTACATTCCCTGTTTCTGACTTTTTCTTCCCTCAATTTTGTGTCTGATAAACGTTGTTAATTACAGAGAAAACAAATTTGTTCACGAAACTAAATAATTATCCAATATGTAAATAATACCGTTAATTTAACTGCCTGTTTGCAAAACAAATTCAGCAAGCTCATTCTGAAAAATTAATTCAGCAAGCTCATTCAAGGCACACTGCTTCAAAAAACAAAGAAAAAGTCAAAAAAGGCCTTTTGTTGAGTATTTACAAATCCAGAGTTTACTCAGACTCCCAGCTGACAACTCTGGGAATTTCTCTACTGATTTTTCAGAGAGCAGGCCAGGCCCCAGAAGATGCACGTACAGATGTGCCCACGCCAGCTCTAGTAGCGTTCACGACACCTCTGCTCAGCACTACCAGGGCTGGATCCCAGTTTGGGGCCTGTCCCCATTCTGCCTTTACCACTGTGCCAGGTGAACACAGCAGCAGCAGTCCTGGGGGCTGCACATAGGAAAAACGAGGTTTAACTCCAGATCCCTCATCCATCTTCACAGAGCAAGCAGACACCATCCTCCATCCACCCACTTGCAGAGCCAGGGGAAACACCCAGCTGACGAGGGAAGACCCCCTGGTCAGACAGAATTGCCTCAGGAGTCACAGAAACCCTGGGAACGGCCTGCAGCATAGTCACAGCTGCACGGACACCAACGCATGCTAACCAAGCATCACTGCGTGCAACGCTCCCAGGAATAGCTGCAGCATCGCTCTCGGAGCCGCAGCATCCCTACAGGAGCTGCGGCCAGCACCGTGACTGCAGGGGAAACACCACCTGCCTGCAACTCACCCCCCTTTCACTGGGAAAAGGCTTGAGGGGCCCCCAAACCACCTTCACAAGGCTATGATAACGGGTCCACAGGCAGCAACAGGCTTTGGCTTTGAGCTGCGGTATGACTGAACCGAACCGATCCTCCCCGGCCCCATCGCTCTCTGCTCCGTTTTCCCGCGCTGTTCAACAAAATAAAAAGCAAGAACACACTAAATTAATTTATTTAATTAGTATTCCAAGATAGTCACTTATTGAAAAACAGAAACAGTGTGTGCTCTTTCCAATAAAATACATACTGTTAAATAGGTACAGTCACTACTTGTAGAAATCATTCTGCAAGAGATTAAAAAGCTCATGGGTTTATCTGACTTTTTCTTGCCATCAAAATCTTAGGAAACACCATGAAGGCCACTGATAATTCATATTTAGCAATTCATATTTAGCTTTGCAAAACTGATATTTTGTGGAAAAAAAAAAGAGGGAGGTTTCATCTACAGACTTCAGTTCAAACCCTGCACTGTCCCCATGTGTTCTTTATATTATTAAAGTGTCCATCGATACTTCAGAAACGCAAGTTTCAGTCACCAGTATTTACTACAGAACCTAACACAGTCATTCCATGGAATAGCAAAGCAAAAACCTAAAGAGACGGCATGCTGTGTTAAAATGTTAACGTCATTTTTATCTGCACATGCGTACTTTAAAAAACAGATTCAAAATGAGGGTACCTAAAGAAACATATACTGCTTAGGAAGTCTGATTTCTTTGGGTTTTTTAACAGGCTCACAGTTCTTTAAACGTGTTTAAGAACAGAAGATGCGGTAATATTTGGACACAGGTGACGAAGCCACATATAGTATATGCTATAGTAGATGATGAATACCCCAGGTTTTATCCCTCTGATTTTCCTGGTTTAAATCACAGTATGATCCTACATCTACATTTCCTATGGGATTATGGGCTGCACTCCTAAACCACAACATTTTGCTGTCGAAAACAATCGTTTGCCTCAACACTAACTATTTTAAAACCAAACACGTAAAGCTATAGTGTCAGATAACCAGCAATAACTGACAGAGTCTAGGTCTTTATCACAGAAACTGCATTTCTTTTGGGCACTAAAATGACTTTTTCCAAATAAGCTCAGGCCAGAACACAGACAACACCTGAAAAAATCATCAAGTTCAACCCCCTGTGCGAGAACAAGTAAAACAGTTGCGAGGAAAGTCTTTAACATTCCCTTAACACAAGTCCTATTTGACTTTCAAAAATCTTCGCCAAGAGGAGATTGCACAACCTCAGCTTGTTCCAGCTTTCCCTAATGCATAGCAGAATTCAGGAACTGCATCAAATCTTCGGTACAAACGAGCTTCATCTGTTTCAGTGCAGTCACTGACAAAAGGACGCAGACCACTTCTCACTAACTTTAAGACTGCAGCATTTTCTTGGCCCCTCATCTCATCCTTTTTCTGCTGGAACCAAGCTTGCCTAGCCTTTGCAGAACATGCAAACACACGTGGTCTCCAACACACGTGGTCTCCACAGATGATGCTTTCTAAACCCTTCCTAAACCCTGACGACCGTTTCTGCAGGATTGAGACGTTTGCATTTATCTTTCTTAAAGGGCTATGGCCAAAACTGAACACATTACTCTGTTACCTTAAGCTTCACTAGTACAAGAAGCTAAATTATAAACTCCAACAGTACTGCATCCCACTGCTTACCGTGATGCCCCACATCCCTCAGATCTGCTTCTGCAGCGCTGCTGCCGAGCTGACTTCAGTCATCTGCATTACGGGACCTCCCTCCTGATAACTGTATTATGTACTTGAACACGGTCGCCAAGTTTATCAAAAACCTCCTGTCCTCCAAAACACAGCATCAAAAATAAGGCCTGAACCCCCTACTTGGCCTCCTTCAGACTCTGTGATAACTCTGTTGATCTAAGACATCAATGACAACACCAAAGTACAAAGGTGCCAGAACTGCCCCCAGCGCCGCTTAAGCTGACTTCCCAGTTTGATGACGACTCCTAATCATTCTGTGATAACCATCACCCAGAGTTGTATCTCTAGACCCAGTCCCTTTGGGCTCCAACACTTCAGAAGAATAAATCACCTTCCTAAGAGCAGTCCTACTGGGTCAGAGGCAGGTCTGTTGTCTCCAGTATGCTGCCTGCTCTAGCCACTGCCTGAAATTAATATGAACATTTGGTAAATACTTGACAGCACCTTCCCAGGATATTCTCCCAGGCTCCAGCTGCAGCTCAGTGACTCCTTGTGTACTCTGTACAAAGTCAGCCGTAGTGGATTTTTCTTCCATGAATTCGCCCAGTTGCTTTTCAAGTCCCTGTAAACTTTCAGTATCCACATGCTTCAGAAAGGATTTCCAGGGCTTAACACATTGGGTCAGAAACAAAACATGCCCCTTTTGTTCGTTTTGGAGCCACCAGCTTAACGTCACCCTTCCGCATTTTGTAATGAAATTCGCAGTGAAAAGCTGGACCCTGCTCTCCTTTGCCACAGCGCTCACAGGGCCGCCAAAATTTGTAAAAACCTCCAGTTTTCCTCAGACCGGCATTATCAAACACCAAGAGAATATGAAGGTCAGACCGGGCCATGAAACCTTCTCCCCTCCCTGCAGACCAGGCGCAAGGAAGCGCTGCTTCATCTTGTTTATGAGAACATTACGGTTAATGGGTCAAAATACCGACCCAGTATCAAAACAAAGGTGCGCGGCAATCCCGGATCCAGAAGGACGCAGCACTTGGCGCAGATTATACATGAACGCCCACTCAGGCTTGAAAGATGGGGGTGGGGAAATTAGTTCGACTGACTTACAAGTTCTGCAAGCTAATACTGACATGGTTTTAATTCAGCAAGCTATTAAGCCTCGCAGTGAACTTTACTGCCTTCATGTTCACACTGCTGGCTTTATATTTTCACAGTCAAAGGCATAACTGTGCTGTCACTAAATAGTTTATTAACTTGCACGCATTAAAAACACATCCAGTAAAAATACAGCCAAGCTAAATTCTAATTCCTACCTCAGTAAAAACATTGCAAAGGTTTCCACCTTTTGCCCTGACAATTTCTGTATTTACTCTCCCACCTCAACAACACTCAGAACTTTTTTTTTTTGATGTTATTTCATGAACCACACGCTTCGTAGTTAACTCGTACATTACCACAGTTTAATGGTATTTAAACAAGAAGCCATTTTTGCACACTTTTAAATTAGCACAAGGATAATTTTAACCATTAAATAATTATATTGCTATTAGTTTTTTTTTTCCTAGCACTTCTGTCTTGGAAAGAAAAACTGGAGATGACATTCACCTTCAGAGTTCGTCTCTACCCTGTTAATTTGTCACGTTTGCAGCAGAAGGAAGACCCGGCCCCAAGGCCAACCTTTGTCCTCCGACGGCTGCTAACACGGTCCATAGGCCACTCCACATCCCAGCCATGCCAACTGAGCTGTATGAAACTGGATGGCCTCAAAGGTCTCTTCCTTCTGTGCGTGAGACGGGACGCAAGCCACACCATACTACTCCTCCCCACCTTTGTGAAAAAGGGCTGACAACCAGCAATATTTACACGAAGGAACACGTAACAACCATTCATTTATGCAACCCGCAATCTATTAATTTAGCTATCTCGATCTTACGGGCCTCTGGTGGCATTAGGATTTACTAGACAGGAATCCGAGGGCCAAGCATCAGGCAAGCGGCAACAACGCTGCACTGCAAGCTGTATTCGAGCGCCCACCCATCATGGGGACGGACCTTTTTAAGTTTTCCTGTTCAGGAACGGATCCAAGTGACAGGAGCTGGGTACCAGGTTTTGGTAGCACATCACGCTTAGGCACGCTGCTCTCCAAAAACGCAGCCTGCAGAAGTGTCTCAACGAGGCAGACTCCCGAGAGAAGACGTTTTTCAGTCGCACTACCGTGTGTCACGCTGCGTGCAGCCGGGCAAGGCTGTGAGAAACGGCTCCGTGACAAGGGCAGCAATGTTTTTGGAAGGAGAGGCACTCAGCTGAAACTCATCGTGGATGGAATTTCAGAAGAACACACAGAAAGCACTTCAGACTGTCACTGTACCTCCCCGGGGGGGTCCGGGTGCCGCACACCCGCCCCAGGGAGCCCTCGCCCCGCGGAAGGGCTCGTCCCGGCCCTCACCAACACGTCCTTCCCCCGGAGCCACCGGCCCTTCCCGAGCCCGCA
>NW_010248970.1:0-8239 GCF_000690775.1 Eurypyga helias
CCTGACTGAACCCAGCACACCAAGTTAGATGAGTTTAACACGGGGGTGTGACATCATCTGAGTCACTTGGCCATTGCTGGTGGGCACAGCGCATCCAGAAAGTTGCAATCAGTGAGTAACCACCAGGCTCTCCACCGCCTGCAGCTGCTGACACAATACAACACTGGATGGCCTAACACTGTCACAGCGTGGCTCTCTGTCCCCACTCTGTTAGTACAGCTCTTGTTGAGCCCAACTCCTCACCTCTTGGGGTTTTGACTTTGACATTGCAACTTATCAGTGGTTTGCAAAACCAGTGTCACAGGCCCTGAATTTCATCCTGCCCTTTGCTAACATTTTGCCAGGCCCACAGCACATTTCATTACAACTCAGCCCAGTGATGGCTAATTAATCTTACAAACTTACATCGTGACTCTCAGCTGTCAGGGTGCTTTTAAGTACATGAAAAAACCCCAAAGCCAAGGCAATGTAGGCCAGAATGTTTTCCCATTACATAAGCAGAAACACAGATCAAGAGAGGATAAAGAACTGATTCCAAATCTCCAAGTGCATCACTGGCTGAAGAAGGAACACAGAGCGGGAATTATTTCCTAGTATCCACCTCTAATAATCGAGTCTGCACCACAGATTAGCTATGGGACAACAGTAATACCATCCAAAAAAAGCTACAGCTTGTAACTGGCCTGCCTGAACGTGCAGTGTGCAGGACACAACTGAAGAGTCCAACAAGAATTACTGAAAGCACTTTTCAGTGACCAACTAGGACTGGATTCCTTCGATTCCTATCACAGAAGTATTTATTACTAAAAATGTGAATTTTACAATTCAGTGGAAACCCCACTACAAACCTGCAGCAGTGGAAGTAATTTTGTTGAAACGTTACTGTGTCACCAAGTACATCACTGCCTACAGAGAAATATTTTTCTAACACCAAAATTCATTTAGGCATGAGCACTGGATTATACCTAAGAATGCTGCAATCACACCCAATCTTATTAAATATAAAAAGGAGAGGCACAAAGTTAGTTACTCCAACAGATCAAGTGTTCAAGGCAGGTAAGGTTTTGGCCAAGCTGTGCACTAAATTACATTTCACTCGTGATGTTTTGGTGATATAAAGCTAATTCTATAGGTAAAGACTGTGCTCTTTACACTATCCACTGCTGCAGCTAGGCTGCAGGAGTCTACAGAGCTGAACGGCATGTCAGAGTGCCCGTGTGCAGCCTACCCATATATCTGTCTGTGGGCACTTCCCAGCCACTGGTGGGGCTGCTCCCAGGTAACACAAGTTTGCCAGTGCATCCCACTTTCTGCTGGAGTTTCGACCTCTCAGTAAAAAAGAGAATTAGTCAGGGGTAAAAGACAGGATCAGCATGCATGACTGATTTAGGCCTTGTACCTCTTGGGTGAGAGAAACAAGCTGGTGGCCCAACAAGTAACAACTCTGAGCTCTACGCAAACAGAACTGAAACTGAATTCAGGGTATACAGGCTCTATTCAACCTCTGAGCCACAACAGCTTCCATAAAAGGCAATTCTGAACTGGATTTAAATGATTAGTGTATAGCAGAATGATTTTATGGGGACACTTGCAATCCCTAAAGTCATTAAGCTTCCAGAAAAGTCCATTTAATATAATATTCCATATATAAGTAGGGAAAAAAATGCCTATTTTTCCCCCACAAATTCCATAGGCTACAGAATTTCTGAACTATGGTACTTTTGAGACTCAAAATCTTCAGAACACATCTTGTTAAATAACGTCTTTCCACTTTTCCCAAATTGAGCGTTGCTAGGAGGTACCCTCCTCCGGCAGAAGTTCTGGGGCTTGGGACACCTCTCTCATGCTACTCAGCCTTCAACAGTTACACTTCCTTTGTGGTTCAGGACACTGCAGCCTACTGCCATGGAAATTTCAAACAAAATGCTGAGAGACAGGCCGATGGGCCAACAGGCTGGAAGACAGAGAGAGCGAACACGAACAAAACATCAACAGGTCACTTGGAAGGTTCTTAATCCTTCCAAAACAGCGTGGGAAATGACATCATACAATCTGGAGCTGCTGAGCAAGCAGGTTGTGTGGGTGAATTTCACCGCATTCACACAGAAACCAACAATATGCCTAAATTCTCACTTAAGAAGTACTGAATCTAAGTGTTTGTGTAAGTAACTACTTCAGTAATTGATATTACCGTATCTGTGCAACAAAACCCTATGACTGTGTACACTACAATCTCCACGTAAAGCTGCACAGAGTAAGTCACACAGAACAACTCAGGGTTTTGTCCAAAGCTACAGTGACCCAAAAGCATGACTCTGAACTCCTGAGCGCTCATCTTCTTTTGCCAATGTTTAGCCACTAAATCGTGCTCCTCTCAGTCAAGCCACTCATAATGCTTGTTTTACCAAGCTCTCCACATTCCAGTAGGATCTGTTCCTGATCACAAATGAAATGCTGATAGAAAAATCTAGATGAAACTAGAGGATAGAGGGAATTTTTGTCTCACAATCCCTGCAAAATATTTCTCTGCAGATGGTAAGAAAACTGTAAACATGTACATACTTCTGGGTTTGGCTGCATTGTTATCCTGGAGTACGTGTAAGGAAGTTCCCCATACCAGGAAGTAAGCCGTGGTTCTTCAAACGATACTCCTGAAAAACAAAACCAGGAAGACTTTCTCAGCTGCCTTATCAAAGGACTTGAAAATGGGAAGATGGTGCAATTCTGTCAGGAAACTCGATCAGAAAGGGACTGTCCACTCACCTAAAGTTAAAAAGCAGCCCCTTAAAATCCTCAGCCTTACATTTTGAACTCAAGTGAAGGAACACGATTATGCAAAAGCAGGCCTGTCTCTGCAAGAGGAATTACCCTGCCAAAATCCTGGAACCACATCAATTTTCTCATCCCTATGCCAGACAGGGCAGGGACTGGACAAGTTAAAGACAGAAAAATGAAACTGAAAGTTTATTTGTAATTCCAGTCTGTTTTATGTCCCCCTGGTTCCAGTGCCCAATGCAGGGGCATAAGTAGCAAGATGCATCCACTGGAAAGGATGGGGTGGAAAGGCCTGCAGCATCAATCGGACATTAGATTTAGCAGAATGTCGCAAGGCTGGAGGAGGATGATTTTGGCAAGCGTGCGTGCTCTGTGGTGTCACACAAACATCCAAGTTAAAAGCTCTTTCAACTTCTGAAAAGACTAGCCTGCTAGCTATTTCTCATGCTTGATAGGTGACACTCTCCATTATATGCTACCCTTGTTGCATTTAACAGACACAGATGTTGAAGACATTTTCCAGCCCTGTCCAGTAACTACTCCAATACATTTGCTTACATCTGTTCCTGACTGAAATTTAGCTGGGAACGGTGCCCCTTAGTGAACAAATCCGGAATAGCAGTCTCTTACTGCATACTGGAACTAATAAGCAAAGACAAGGTAAAAGAAACATGCTCTTCTGGGATTTTAAGTGAGAGAGGCAAAAAGTATTGCTGGTGACAAAAACCTCAAAGGACACAGTTTTTGCAGCATCACTGGGAGAGAGTACAAAGGGACAGAGCACACACGTGACCTAAAAAAAAACAGTGGGAAAAAGAACTGGAGATGACAGAGGAGGCAGTATAATTCACATATTTTTAAAACAGGCAATTTTCATTTGGAAAGATCTCATTTAACTGGCAACAGGAACATGGTGATAGAGGTTGAAAAATACACAGTGGTACTCTTCAGATATGCACTGAAACCTGGATTGGTATGGAAATGACCTGGGAATGACCTGAAAAGTTGGTCTACACACTCCTCACCCTGTCTGATGTGAGTTCGCTGACCCCAGGGTATGTCTTGGAGGAGTTGTTCAAACATCCAGTCTGCTTGTTCTGAGTCGATAAAGCCAGGAATCAGGTGAATCCTAAGGAAGAAAAATAGAAAGATCGAAGGAATAGGCAGTTCTGTATATGCTTTGACAAAATATTCTGATTTCCAGGATTCCGTAAGGAGCTAAGAATGGCTGTAATGCATCAGACCAAAAGTCAAAGTGCAGTATCCTATTTCTGACCACAGCCAAAAGCAGATGTGAAGGAAACGACAGAAGGCAGCAGGAGTTCCTGGTGAGTCCTCCCCTCACCAAACACGTCTAATTGCTTTTTAAAACCTATAAAAACATATGACACCAACAATATCTTTGAGTCCCACAGTCAGCCATGTACGATGTGAAAAATGGCATCCTTCTGCCTGTTATTAACTTCACAGCTGGTAAATTAGATAGCCCTGACTGTGGTACTGCAATTAACAGGAGTAAACAACTGCCCTTTTTTCACCATCTCCCTGCCACTCAGAATTTGATAGCCCTTCATCACTACCACCATCCTATCCTCTCTTTTCAAAGCCCAAGAACCCTAGGGTATTCAACTCCTCCTTTTTTTTATATTTCTATATGTACATTATTATATACTTTGACTGTATGAACAGCAGCATGCAAAAATTCCAGCCACTGCGGTGGGCTGCAGAGTAGGAATGCTGTTCACAAGAGTTTACTCTCACAAGCATTCCAGTCCTCCGAAAACATCACAATAAGAATATATAGTAAGCCATTAAAAGAGATGCAAAATCCGATTGTTAACTTTCAGGAAATGTATAGATTTCAGCCACATTCTGTGAAAACGAATTCCAGAAAACAACAGAATAACCCAGCTAGCTGTGTATCTCTTCTCTTTCCAGTCGGTCAAAGCTTTTACTTTTCAAACTGGCATTAAAATGTTAAAGTTCTGAAATAAGTGCACAAAGAGTTCCCATGTCCTCGGCATATTTTCCACTATTAATAAGACCCATCGAATTCAGAAGAAAAGGATTAACACCGGTATTGCAGCCAGGTAAAATAAAGCACATCTCAGTTAGTAGGAATGACAGAACCGGTGGGTTTTGTTTTGAAGTGTCCTGAAGCTGGAGTAATTAAAGCACAGCATGTAAGCAGAAGGGACAACCCTAAAGCTACCAAATCTGTCTGATTAACTTTTCTAATTAACTTCTAATGCTTTTATTAGATTAATTTCAAACAAGTCAAATTTACAGCTAAAAGGTTTTGGTAGCTCTTAACTATACAGCACTTGCTAACACAGGAATGCTGATCCACATTTCAAGCAGCAGCCTGACCCTGGACTATGAAAGAACCGGACACAGCCCCTTCTCCTAGCTCTGGACAAGGACACTAGACGCAGTACGCCCCAGAAGTTAAGAGGTTCATTTTGATTCTCTTCAGTGCTGCTCAGAACTGCAATGAAGTCTCTGCTCCCCGATACTCAAAGTATTTCCAGGACTCTAAAGAGAAGATACACAGGAAGGGCAAATGTGAACCCGGCAGAGTCAAAACGCTCTGCAGAGACCAGAATCCGGAAAGCTGAGCATCACCCTGCCATTCTGCAACAGCAAATAACTAGTTTCATCCACTTACCTAGAAATGCCAGTTGGTGCTTTGCTGAGCTCATACACACCAGGCTCGCTGAGGATGGAGAAAGGAAGAAGCGATCAGAGAACAAGAAATTAGCTTACACCGAGCAGCATGGACTAGAACTGCTGTAAGCCTGGACTAGGGGAAGTTTTCTTTAAAAAGGAAAAGAAAATAAAAGAAGAGAAGCAATAATGTTCTGGAGGTAGTCAGAGGTCAAAAGCAAGGGGTGCTGCAGAAGCAAATGGGTTTGCGTGCCCTTCCTGCCCCTCACTCTCATTTCACCAAAGGCTCAATACACAGCTGCGGCGATCTAGAGACAAGCAAACGAGGGGTGTCACAGGGAATCTAAAGGAGACGACCATCCAGGATGGTGTCCTGACCACTGGGTTTGCATTTATCGGCACACCGAGTAAGAAAATTCTACAAAGATCACAAAACCGCAGCAGATCTAATTTTCAAAACCTGCAACTTCACCATACACCACCACACCTTGACACACCTCATGCCAAACTTATTCTGAGCAGGTCCCCATTTCAACACAAAGGGTAAGGGATCTACAAACATCTGCCTTGGTGTGATACGATACGATACTATGACACTTCCTAGCAGCTACTTTTCTAACCTTCAAAGAAAGTGCTGCTTGAGCTGTCATACCAGCTATATTCCTAGAAAACAGTAAGTAATTTCCAGCATGGTTTACCCAGTGACTGATACAGGAAAATGTATGCTGCTAACCAAAGGAGAGGTATTTGCAGTTCTGTTGATCCAGAACATCCAACTGTTTGTTCTTCCTGGCTTATACAGCTACACCAAAGCCATAAACCTAGTTAACAGAGACTTGGACTCCCCTGATTATAAATTCAGTTCATGGTAAAACACCTCAAAGTCCGCGTTTTCTACTGAAACTTCTTCCAAAGGCATGGCAGTGGTCAATGGAGAAGGATATCTCTCTCAGCAGATTCCCACTGACCAACAAGACAGAAAAACTGTGCAGACAGTGAGGTCACCGGCATACTCACTCTATCACACCTGCCTCAGGAACTCTGCGCTCCACCTGA
Organism: Eurypyga helias; assembly: GCF_000690775.1. Classification (NCBI taxonomy): domain Eukaryota; kingdom Metazoa; phylum Chordata; class Aves; order Eurypygiformes; family Eurypygidae; genus Eurypyga; species Eurypyga helias. The sequence continues at coordinate 6,499 of NW_010248970.1, forward strand.
AAGGTGACAAGACAACACATGGCAGACATTAAACACAAGTACTGGACAGGCTCTAGTCAAACAGAACTATTTGCCACCTCTAGTGACTCTACACAGCTACACACCGCTGTCTCACTGAGAAAAACATACCTCTGGACAACTGGAGAGCATTAACAACACACCCTCTCTCTCCATGCCCCAGAAACTCTCAAACGCAGCTACCACTGCAGGCGGTTTTTAACAATCAACTGCCCCCTAACGGACATTCACTTCTAAACTATTTGGGTTATTCCACCATCCGCTCCTTATCAACTGCAACCAGAAAAATCTGTGCGTTACGCTTGGAAGGAAAAATCTACAGCAACTGTAGGAGTGATGAGCAAAACACAAGACAGACCAGACATAGCAGGAGCTGACACTTTTTTTTGTCTGCACAGCTCGAGGTAGCTGTTTTTTGTTAAAACTAAAACCAAAAAACCAAATGCAGTAGTTCGGTCCACCTCAGATTATGATTCTGGTTGTCTCAGGGATTTATGCATCTCTTCTCTGAGCACCGTGGAGTGCTGAGATGCAAGGAGATGCTGAGTTGAGCTATCAAGAGGGTCAAAATATAGTACTATATAGATACCAAGGCTCTGCCACAGGGAAAAGAGAATCTTTCCAAACCACCTCCAACCCCCTCAAGCCAAGAAGACAACCTTTCAAGAACTTTTGGCTTAGAAAAAAAAAAAAAGAGTTCAAGGTATTTTTTTTCTAAGCAAGGAACTGCCCCCCAACTGCACACAGCACCATATCCTCCATCTGCTGTTGGGGCATAAAGCAAAGTCTATAAAACAAGTACCAGGCTCTTCCCCTGTAACAAATAAGACAGATCTCCCAGCAGAGGGAAAAAACAGAGTTCAGATCATGCTTAGAACACCTCACCGTTCTGGATATTTGGGAGTACATATTATTGTGGCTCTCCAAAAAAAAGTAGTTATGAACAGGTACATAATCAATACTCAAAGTCTGAGGCTTAACAGAGGGACCATAAATGTAGGTCAGTTGCAAACTCTGCTTTGTAAAAGCCCGAAGTTCAGCCCAGCCGAGTTGATTTGGTTTTAAACAGAAGACTGTAACCTCAAAGTCTGATAACTTTTATTTTCTGAATTTTAATAAAAGATGAGATTCTGCTAGTTACTGTGTAATTTTTACCTCTGATGGCTTTTCAAAGACAAACTGCTTTTGAGTGTGAGGCCGATCTTTCTGCATCCATGCCAGTCTGGTGCCTGCAGAGGCAAGGTTGCTGGCCACAGGTGCCTTAGGTGCTAAAAGCAAAGAGGAAAGAAAAGGATCACAGGAAACGGCATTTCACCGTAGAAAAAATACAGTTTTGAAGAACTTATGGAATTATTCTTTGAGGTATTCTCCTCTGCTCGGCAGAGATGCCAGAAAAGAGAAATGGGGGCTTTGCTATTTTAATCAGGTGTTTTGACCACGTTCATTCAACTAACCAGTCCTTGTGAGGCGGGAAAGCCACACAGCCCCCTCCTACCTCTGCACTCCGTGCTTTAAATATCTGATACAAACAGCGACGTTAGCTCCAGCCCTTTCAACCAGCAAAAAGATAACACACGTAGTATGTTTTAAGAACAAGAAGTGACCAATTATTATTACAGAAGCTCCACCAAGAGCCAGGCGGCCGGTGCTGCGGCGGGTGCAGCCGGGGATAGGGCTGGCCAGCACCGGCCTCTCGGCAAGGCCGCGGTCCGGACACCCGCCC
>NW_010248971.1:0-964 GCF_000690775.1 Eurypyga helias
GGCCACACTTCTGATGCAGCCCATAAGTAGTGAGAGGATAAAGAAACTAAAAGAAAGATAACAGATTTTTCAGCAGATAGAGCTTGATGATAGTAGGACTTTTGATGTTGTTGTATGTTACTTTTTGTTAAATTGAGGAGATATCCAGATTAAATCACAGTTAAGCGTAGTTATCAATTTCTTCACTTATAAATTGAAAACTTATTTTAGATGGAATCCTTATACAGGCCCATTTCTTTACTTTGTACTTCTGAGTAAGATGAACATAGACTATACTTAACAAAATTTCTGGATTTTATTAACTTGGGAAGGACTGCAAGCATTATAAAGGATAAAGCTAAAATTTAAAATTATCCTGGTAATTTGGAGAAATAGCCTAAGACTAACAAGAAAAAAATCAATCAAGAAAAACACAGTTAATAAATGCAGCAATATAAAGAAAATAATAACCGACTTTATGAATGCTCTCAAAAAAGAGAAGGAGGAGAATCTTAACGCAACAGTGGCATGTGAACCAAGCCACTTATCTAACAGAATACTGGGGGTTATGACAGTTTAAGCAGTTGCTTTTCCTTAGTGGGGAGTTCCTGCACCTCACCCAAGACATAAGAATTGTCTGCAGTTGCATTCCTGGTCCCCTGCAGTGTAAAATAAAATACATTACCGTAATCCATTTCTTTTCTCATCACATTCCTGATGAACTGGGTCAACAAAGCTGCAGTGAAAAAAAGCAGAGGTTATCTTGGCAGGCATGAAGAAGAAGATGTGTGACAGCCAAGAGTTAATTATTTCACTGTATGAAAGAGGTATGCGAGCTGAGGTGAGTTCTGCATCTATGTTTGCACACCCGCTTGAAGAAGGGTAGAGATAAGCTAGGGGTGGGGGTACGGGGTTGAAAACATCATTTATGAGTAGAGGTAGAAGGCTCTGTCTCTACTCACAAATGAAAGGATGGTGATCAGCT
>NW_010248972.1:0-7470 GCF_000690775.1 Eurypyga helias
TGGCATCCCTTCCCTCCAGTGTCGATAGAAAACAGCTTTGCAGAAAAGGACTTTGAGACCGTGATGTGCAGGAAGCTGACCATGAATTAGCAGTCTGGCCTTGTGGCAAGAAAGACCAACTGCATACTGGGCTCTGTTTACACTTGTGTAGACAACAGGTTGAGAGAAGTGGTTATTCTCCTCCATTTGGCGCTAGGGAGACCACATCTGGCTTTCTCTGCCCAGCTTTGGGTCTCCCCAGCATAAACAAGATATTGAAGTACTGAATCATGGCCAGTGGAAGCCACTGACGTGTGGAGGGAGCTGGAGTATGTCATAGAGTCACTTTTTGTATTGGAACATGCTGCAAATGATTTAGGAGTAGTATTTTCCATTGCTGAGAAGATCCTAACTGAGAAGTATTTGGTGTTTGATGGGTTGTACCAGGAGCAGAATAGTTACTGTATCTGTTGCTGTTTCTAGGTTGAGGAGAAGATCAAGCAAACACATCGCAAATACCTTCTCCAGGAGCAATTGAAGATCATAAAGAAAGAGCTAGGTCTGGAGAAAGAGGACAAGGATGCTATAGAAGAGAAATTCCGTGAGCGACTAAAGGAGCTGGTAGTGCCAAAACATGTCATGGATGTGATTGATGAAGAGCTGAACAAGTTGGGCTTGCTGGATAATCACTCCTCAGAATTCAAGTGAGTGCATGGCAGTGTCCTTTGCTGCAAGGGTTGGTTGGGAGAAGGGCAGTGATCAGTACAATTCTGGGAAGCTCTTACTTTAAGAGTTTCTTTTCTCTTTTTGTCAGAGTTGTTTTCCCTGAATGTAGTATATGATCTCACCCTGCTATATAGGATTGTTCTCCACTCTCCTGTGTTTTACTGTAGCTTACCTCTCTTGATCATTTCAGTTCTTCTCTTCCAGCCTAATGCTGTGGATAAGAACTGTGCAGTTCATTCCCCGTCACGAATGTGCAGTGTCCTTCAGCTCTGAATTTTGGCTATTCTGTCTTGTACTTGGGTGTTTCATTAGATGTGGGAGAAGCTAGTTGCGAACACAAGATGTTGGCTAAGCTACTTGAGGTGGTCCCTGGAGTGTTGGGGCAGGATTGGAATTGCAAGGGAGTGAATAGCTTTTACCACATAACCCGTGACAGGAATTGTCAGAAACTCAGCTTGCTTTGAACATTCCCTCTCTGTTGAGGTGGTGCGTGCTATACAGTAAAGCAAACAGTGTGCTCATCAGCACTTCAGTGTAACAAAGTACCTTTTCTAGAGTAAAAGACTGTCTGAGGGCAGACATGTGTCATTTGGATGAGAAACAGCTTGATAATCATATATTGGGAGGCGGAGGAAGGAAGCTAGCAAAGACACACACAGGGCTTCACAGCTGGCCTAGTAGCTTTTCCTCAAGAATACTGACTGGTAGCAAGTTTCCAAAGAAGTGCTTAAGAGAAAAAAGCCAAAGTTCTGATGATGTGACGATTGCTGTAAAGTGAATCCTGGACCAGCCCAGCCTAGCAGGGGAAGGCTGTGCTTCTCTTTCTTCGTGAATGCGCACAATTTACTATTTACTGCATCTTGCAGACCCCCCTGCGCATTTGAATCCCTGATCTGAGTGTGCACTTTTAGAACAGTACAAAGTGCTGCTTTTACGCACTTACCTTCTCCTCAGAAGCAGTCTGTTTAAACTGATTATTTCTACTGTTGCTTCTCCACTAGCATACTTATCTCCCAGTCTTAAATCTCTCTGTTGTGTTGTACATCCAACTGTTTTTCCTTGCCTCTGAGCCAGGAATCTTTCTTCTTTACATTGCCTTGGTCCCCTGGGGAAAGAGAGAAAAGTGGTTTTCTATCTTTTGTTTTGTGACCTGACCCAAAGAGTTGACAGTAGTGCAGAGCTTACAAGGAGTCCTGCTTGTCTTCAGAAAGGAACCAGCCCCACACCTAAAAATCATACAGGGAGTTTTGTGTGCAGAAATCCAGGTCTTTATGTTGGGGGTTCTTTGTCTCAGGAAAGCAAAAGCTGTGGGGAAAAAAGCTTTGGGTTTTTTTTTGAGGGGGAGCAGGGAGGGACAAGGGGATTATGTTATTTGTTATAATTTGTTCTGTTTGTTAGTGTTACACGGAACTACTTGGACTGGCTGACGTCCATCCCGTGGGGTAAGTGTAGTGAGGAGAACCTGGAGCTGACCAGAGCCCAAGCAGTTCTGGAGGAGGATCACTATGGAATGGATGATGTCAAGAAGCGAATTCTGGTAAGGCAGGAATAGGCAGTGTGTCCCATTTCACACTCTGCTTAGCATCAGGCGGGCATTTTGAGTTTCAGACTGCAGCTCTCCATTGAATTGGTGTTAATTCATGGATCAAACAGAAAGATGAATGAAAGCATGTCCTGGTGATCAGTTAATATGTTTAATTACTCATGGCAGTGAAGGTCATATTCTGTTTTCTAACCGCAATACACTGGTTTGCTACTTACTGGTGAGCAAATGGCTAAGTGTCCAAGGGAAGCAGTCTCTGGATTTTAATCAGTTTGTTCAGAGACTATTAAAATGGTTCCACTTGGAAAGGCAGCAGCTTTGCCAGCCAAAACACACTGAACCTCTAAATTTGAGAGGGGAGAAGTTAGCCAAGGTGCCTGTTTGCCTCACTGCCTTTGCCTATCCCCAGAGCTGTGTTGGATGCTGGAGGGTTTATACTCTGTGCCACACAGCGCTCACATAAGCAGACAGGGTAGTTTTCAGTGTTGCCTTGTCCCACAGCTTTTGCCTGAGGATGCCCCATCTGTGCTTGCTGTCGTTAGGGAAGCAGTTTTAGGTAAGAGTAGATACTTGCAACAGGTTGCAACTTCAACAGCTTGCTGAGGGAACTGCCTTCCTTTCCAGGAGACAGGAATAGGCGGCTCCTTGTAGCCAGCCGACGCATTCAAGCAGTGAAGGACAATCCCAGTGCGGGCAGGATTTGTATCGTACTGGGCAGGTGCATGAAAGTGCCCAGCGGAGGGAAGGCAGGTGCAGATACTGACTTTGCATTAACAAATCCTGGTGAGTGCTTAGCAGGTGTGGTGAGTGTAGCTAGCCTTCAACTTGGCAGTTTTCTTCCAAAGAGTGGAGTAAGGCAGTTTCTCTTACTGTTCCCACATGCTTTGTGTTACCTTGGGGTCAGCACTGATGGTACTACGGCCACGTCAGTATTGTGCACAGGACCATATAGGCATCTCCTAAGCTAACTATGATGTCATTATATATAATGAATAGTAAATTCTTAGACATCCTGGGATCTTGCTTTTATTAAATTGCTTTGTTGCAGTCTCTTCTAGATAAAGATTGTGAAGCATCTCCTCACTGACAGCCAAAGGGGGCTTCTTTCCCTAGTAGCACCCAAGACTTGTAACTAAATCCCACTATCTGACCTTTTATTTTGGATAATTGATGGTAAGGTGGTTGTTGCACACTTGCATGCTGACTAGGCCCAGCCTTTATACAGAAATAGATTGAATTGCATCATACAGGTCTGTGATTTTGGTTATTGATGTGATTAATTCCATGTCGAGGAGATTCTCCAGTTGTAGCAATGCAAGTGAGGTTGATGATTTTAAGATACTGAGAAGTATCTATGCAGTTTTGAGCCTTAATTAGATTGATGCTATTGTCCTTGAGTTGCTGTGGAGTTCAGTGCTATAGGTGGGAGATCAAGGCTCATCTTTGCTAAATAACTGGCTTCTTACAGAGGAACGACATCTCTCTGCCCACTTGGACAGTGATTTCTCACTGTAAGCATATGAACAGTTCAGACTTCAGTTCTGAACTGTGATCTTTTGATTTCTCAGCTTCTGAGTGTTAATGGAGGGTTGCCTAGCATAGGAGTGTGAAAATATGTAAGTACAGTAGGAGATGCTCATACGTAGCTTGAGAGACTCAGGTGAGAACTAGGGAAGCTGAGAGAACTAGAAGTCTCTCCTCACTCCAAGACAGTGAGGAGAGAGACTGCTTCTCCCAGTGAGATGAGTACAGAGCACAAGACCAAGGGACAACCAAGTGTGTAAATAATCAGAGGGAAAAGAGGTACACTGGTATCCTTACTTAGTTTCTCCCCTTGCCCTCCCCAACTCCTTTAAGGACCAGTTTTGTGTGTGATGCTCATTTTGTAATCGTTGCCTGACGTGATAACAAAGATATTTTGGTGTTGCTGCAGTTGACCATGTTCACTACTGGTTGCTTCATCTGTTCTGCAGGAATTTATTGCAGTCAGCCAGCTGCGAGGATCCACCCAGGGGAAGATCCTGTGTTTTTATGGCCCCCCTGGGGTTGGCAAAACCAGCATTGCCCGCTCCATTGCCAGAGCCCTAAACAGGGAGTATTTCCGCTTCAGTGTTGGCGGGATGACTGATGTAGCAGAAATAAAAGGGCACAGGTCAGTGTAACTTGAACAGTTTCTCTATCCAGCAATTCTTACTAATATTGTCAAAATAGGAACCTCTCTGAAGTTGGACAGTGTGTGTCTCTGTTCTGCCAACCCTTGCTGACAGGAGGTGGGATGTTGGAAGATGTGAAAAGGATAGCAAGGGGCGGAGTTTGGAACATAATGATGCTCATGTCTCTGAGTGCAGTCACCCCCTGCTTCTTGTGTATGCTTATGGGAGATCTGTGAAAAGCTGTGTGAGCTACCCAAAAGCGTTGGACTGATGCCAAATGCTAATTCATGTCTGTCTGTAAATGCCAGCACTAGAAAACGGTGACAGTTTGAACAGGGTCATTCACGTGCTCAGGTGTGATTTAGACATGGATTCAGACTATTCAGGAGGGAAGTGCTGCATGAGGAAAACTTGGGAACAAGAATATTCGTGGGGAGAACAAGAAGCTGTGAATGCAGAAATGAGTAAATCCAACCATTCCATGGGCTTCTATTCCTTCCACATAGACGTGAAAACAAGACTAGCAGTGTGTCTGAACTAGTAAGAGTAGCTGTTTCGCAGTGCGATTGAACCTGCATGGTACAGAAGCGGAGAGCAATAATGTATATGCTCTGCAGGATGGGCTCTGCTCTGTGCCTCTTGGCATTCACTCTGTTCTTACCCTCTTCTGCCTCTTCCTGGATGCCAGTTCCCTCTGGCAGAAAGATTGTGTTTCACTGTTAGCAGTTTGTTCCTTCAGTGTTTCTTTCGATTTTACACTGATCTTCCTTTTTCGTCCCTACCAAATGAGGAAATTAAGTGTTCCCTTTTCTAACATTTCTCTACACAAAAAACAAGAAGTCACTATTCAGACACCTATGTTCTCAATCTTACCTCTTTGTTTCCCTCTAATTGAAGTGGTTAAAACTAAAGATAAAAGCTGTAGTCTGGGAGTGTTCTGCCAAAATTCCTGTCTGATCTCTACTAGAAACAGACTAGGTGGGTCTTGGTGCTTAGTGTGATGATGGAGAATGCTTTTGGTAGGTGTAGAAGAAATACAGACTTGCTTCCCAGCAGAATATACCTGTTCCATCAGCTGCATGCTGTGTTGTGTGATGTGTGCTGTCCTTGACAATGGTTCCTTAAATGTAGTCTCTGGTAAAACAGGAGGACATATGTTGGAGCAATGCCAGGAAAAATCATCCAGTGTCTGAAGAAGACCAAGACAGAGAATCCACTTATACTGATTGATGAGGTGATGTATTTGGTCTTTCATCTAGTTTTTGCTCTTAAAAATATGTATTGATTCTTGACCCCAATAGGAAGGGTGGAGCAGTAACTCTTCTAAAAATCCCAGGGTTTATTTAAATGTGGCTGGGCTCTCAAGTTCTTTGGGTGACAGGGATACTTTAGACCCGTTGTTTTCTTTTCCTAGAACAGACTTTAATATTTCAGTTGTGCCCTTATCATTAAACTGCAGCTGTTTGGATTGTGAGAATCCTAATGAAGCAGGCAGGATATCCAGAGGCTTCAGAAACTCTCGTTCCCTAACTAGGTGTGGGTACATCATTGTGCACAAAACCACTGTTGCCCATGTGAATATTAGCAAGAGTCACTCTCTTAGCAGGGCTAAAGCAAGACTACAGGGAATAAGATGCTTACATTCAATTTGTGGTCTGATTTGAGAATGAATGAGATGGGGCTACCAGGCTACTGCTTGGTGGAAAAGCAAAGAAGGACAGGATATAATAGCAGAATAAGCTTAACGCTCTCTCTAGCCTCCTTGTGTGCCATGCCTGGGAAAGACCAGCAGAAGATGTCTTGGGAATGGTATGGGGGACCAAGAAACTGGGTGATTAATTGCAGTGAAATGTAACCAATGAGTATCTTGATTTGAAAGGTAATAAAATCTGTAGGTCATGGCACTTCTACTTAAGTGGTGTTGGTGAAGAGCCTTGTGTTGGCCGTAGCCACGAATTGCATTATTTCCATCTAGTTAACACTATTCTTGGGAGAGAAAAAGCAGTGGAGAGTGGCCCTGTTGTGACCTTTCCTTCTGAGGACGTGAACAACGCTGAAAGACTCAACAACCTTGGGCATGGGCCTGGGCAGCTGGCTCTGGGTAGCTGGCTCTGGGTGGCCCTGCTTGAGCAGTGGGGTGGGACAAGATGACCTCAACAAGTCCTTAACAGCCTCAGTCAGCCTGTGATTCTGGGAAAGCAGTAAAGGTCACTAGCTGGGCTGTGATGAGTGACTGTGCACAGGCACTTTGCACCTTGGGCAGAGTAAGGAGAGTGTCTAGCTTAGGTATTAGGGAAATGCCATAAGCTAGCACCTTGTAGTCTTCCTACTACAGAATAAGTATTCTGGCCTGTGACTGTAGCTTAGCTTAACGAGTAGTAGCCCACTAATCTACAGTAACTCACTTGCTTTGGATCATATGCACACTTTCTGAGACTTTGTAGTGCAACACTGCAGAAGCCCTGTGTCTTGTCAGGTGTCATGTGCTCATGCAGTGGGATAGTGGGGATGGGATGGGTGAATGCACAGAAAACTGATAGAATGGTAGCGGCTGTTGATAAACAAAACACGTGAAGGTGTTCAAATGGAGCCTTTAAATCTTTGCGTAAGAATATATTGTGGTAAAAAACTTCATAAAGAATTTAAAATTTTTCTCCCATAGGTGGATAAAATAGGAAGAGGGTATCAAGGAGATCCATCCTCAGCCCTTCTAGAGCTGTTGGACCCAGAACAGAACTCTAACTTCTTGGATCATTACCTTGATGTTCCTGTGGATTTATCAAAGGTATTTCTCTCTTCTGCAGAGGTTGTAGAGCTGGGCGATAGGAATGTGATTCTGTAATGTGTATCAGTTCAGAGATTTCCTGTCTGTGAAAAGATGCTGACATTTTATTTAGTCAGTTGAAAGGTCAGGCAGATGAGTTTGAGACATGAGTGGTGTACAGTGGTTGCTGCAGGAGTTGGCTTTAACTGAAGCAAGCTCTTCTTCGTCAAACAATAACATCTTTGTCAGGAACATGGATGATGGGATTGACGGCACCCTTAGCAGGTTTGCCGATGACACTGAGC
>NW_010248973.1:0-2723 GCF_000690775.1 Eurypyga helias
GCGCCCTGCGGCACCCGCGCGTCCGCCCTGCAGGCGTGTCGCCCTGGGGTCCCACAGGGCACCTCCTCTTTGGCCCCACACAAGAGGATGGTGGCTGTGGGCTGAAGGCTCCAGGTCCTGCGGAACTCAGCGAAAGCTGGGCCCCTCCGAGGAGGGGAGGCGCATGTCCTTTGCACCGTGGATGGACACGGAGCTGTGCGGATTTGTTGGTGGAGAAGCTACTCAGGTGTGCTTTAGTCTGCTGCTGTTAGCCACAAAGAGGAAGAACTTTTAGGGATGTTTGGGAATCACAGAATGGCTTGGGTTGGAAGGGACCTTACAGATCATCTAGTTCCAACCCCCCTGCCATAGGCAGGGACACCTTCCACTAGGTTGCTCAGCCTGGCCTTGTTCCTGCGTGGGGAGTGTCTTACCCTTCTTAACCTGCGTTTCTGTAGCGCATCTGCCTGCTGCATCCCTATCCAGACTGGCTGGACATCCCCAGTAAAAGCAACACCTATAGCATGGCGAAGGATGCCCCGGATTTTGCCGTTTGCAGTGACAATCCTGGGTTTGCTCACCAGCATCACCTTTTTTATCCTCTTCACATCTCGGTCACTTTTTTGAGCGCAGTTTGACAGCCTGAAGTTACCGAATTGCACGAATAAATCGCCTGCTGTTACCACGGCTGCTCCTCGCAGATGGGCAGGCGTGCAAAGATCTCAAATAAAAGGCGTATCGATTTCTTCTGCAAGATAATTATCACAAATATTGTTGATCTTACATTATATGCGATTGTTTATATAAAGAGAAAGACTCCTGACTTCCTCTTGGGGCGTTGGGGAATTTGGCAGGCTCTGAAAGCGAGTCAGTGGTGCATAGGGTAATGCTCCTCGGGAGGAGTCTGCTTAATGCTATTGCAGGAGATCATATTAGTGCTTTTGACACGATCAAACAGAAAGTTCCAGCTGAACAATGAGCTTTTAGGATGAAAAGTGAAATGTTAAGAAGGTGTGTATGTCTCTGTGAATTTGCTTCATTTCACTCGTTGATGTGGTGGTAACTGAACTATTTTTAGGTCTAATCCTTCAAACAGAACATGACTTCTCCTTTCTGATTAGTACAAAGCTGGCTGCTAGTCAAAGGATAATTATTTCCCAACACACCACCTAACACAAACCAGCAAACAAAACACTTATTATTTGAGCTATCCAATGTTAAATGTTGTTTAGCAGTTAACATTTTCCTGACAGCTTGGATAGGACTAATTGCTGCAGCTTCATTAGCAGAGGTCGTTTACTGCTGGTAACAATACTTTCCTGGAGATACTCTCTCGTATAAGATTAGATTATCAGGTCAAATTCTGCTCCCAGTGGCAATGATGCCTGACCGCATTTGGCCTCAAGAAAGTCTGCTCTTTCAGCTCAGAGCTGCACCATTTCCAGCCCTGCAGCTGATATATTACATAAAGGATGTAAGTGCACTCCACCGGACGGGAAATTACAATAAATCAGGAAAGTGTGCACAAGGAAGGTTTGCAAAATAGCCACTTAAAAGTTATTAATAAAATGTCGACTGCAGATAGGGTTTAGGGAAAAGAAAAAAAAAAAAGCTGATAAAGAAGTTGTCCTTCTGCTTGCAAACACGTTCCTCCCCGCAAGGGAGAGCGACGTTTGCAGAAGAACCGCCGCGTGCGGGAGCGCGAACACCCGGCTGACGCCGTCGAGCGCTGCGTGCGCCACGGGCACAGTTCAGATCACAACTTTCGGCCACATTTTTTTGCACCCAGTCCCATTCGTTCATCAGTTACTGCTCGGAGCTACAGTCAGTCAGTGCCGAGGGTTGCGGGCTCAAAGCGCAGTGAATTTGCAGGAGTGCTTTTGCGCAGCTCTCACCGGTGGGGAGGTGCTTCGGCAGCCCTCTGCGTGTCTGAAATGTCCTTCACTCTCCCGAACACACGGAAAACTGAAGCCAGGCTTTCCACCCGCTATACTGCCATTTAAGCACATGGAGAGATGCAGCCGGATTTTCAGAAGTGCTGAGCAAACACTTGCTTAGAGGGCAGCCGGCGCCTTTGAGAATCAGGCGTCTTGCATGTGGAAGCCTCAGGCACCCTTGCCAAATAATTTTCTCCGGGTAGATTTCTGTTTTACCTGTCTCTCCCTTTCCTGCAGGCCTGTGGCTCATTGCTGTTACTTTTCTGCCCACGTACGTGTGCAGCTGCATGCCTACCACCTATACTTTCTGACTTGCAGCTCCAATTGCTAATCCATGTCTGGTTTGTGTCAGAAAAAAATATCGGTCGTGAGCGTTTGACTCATTGCCTCCGGAGCTGCCCCGTAACACTCCTCAGAGTATCCTTCTTCTCCGCGGAGAACAGCCTGTTCTGAGCGTGATCCACGGCAGACTGCTCGCCAGCAGCCTCCCCTTCCTCGCACACGTGCGTGCCATATGTCCTGCTCTGTCTGCACCGTTACTGTGCCACCGTCTTTTTACTCCGCGCAAGAGGGACCAGCGTCCACCATCCACGCTGCCGGGTGGGTTATCTTAGCTGTCCACGCAGGGACTCAACCTGCCGGCCTCCAGGCTCTTCCAGCAGGTCATCGACTGGCCAAAACTCAACGGCAGACAAATCCTGACCACTTTGCTCACAGGGATGGCCCTACTGAGGCTGGTGAGCAAAACTTATCCTTTCACCTTAAAGCCATTACACTCGTCCAGGCGAAACATGACCCAGCAGAGTT
>NW_010248973.1:2737-5505 GCF_000690775.1 Eurypyga helias
GGCTATAAATTTCCGACCTAAGGAGCCTGTTGAGCCAAACTTTTCATCACTTTTTAAAGTCTAGCTACATGAGTGTTCAGATGGTTAAAATTAAGTATGTAAATTGATTCATGAGATGAAGACCCAAGTCCATTAGACCGTCCCACCCCACGCAGCAGGCAGCGCGCTTCCCCAGGATCCAGCACCCTGCTGAGGACGAGGGCTCGACAGCCGCCCCAGCTCCCAGCCAGGCGCTGGGGCCGGATCCTGCCCTGCCCTACCTAGCAGGCAGGGACCCAGTCCTGCCCCGGATTGGGGTGCGATCCCCAACGCGCAGGAGGAGGGCAGTGCTGCCTCCCCATCCTGTCCCGACCCCGACCTGCGCAGCCAACTCCTCGCCGCTGTCAGCCGTCGCCGTCCCGTGCACCCTTTTGGTCCTGTTGCCTTTGCTGGAATCACAGACAAAACCAGATTAAAAAATAACAATCATTCGGTGGCAGAGCCTACTTCACTTTTCACCTGATCTGACATCAGCTCGGCATTTTAAGGAGCCCATTTCACTATTATCAAGGGAGACACTGTTAATTGCAGCTCACATCGAACACCAGGAACATCAAGGGAAAGATATGATTTGCTTCCCTGGTCCCTTTATTTTGTCCTTGCATAAAAAACATTTTTTTTTTCTCCTGAAAATACATCATTAGAAATTGCAAAAGACAAATTGCTTAATTTTAAAACAAAAAAAAAAAAAGCAAATGGTTTCCAAAACAAACCACCCTACAGAACTCACTTTGGAAAGTACTCTTCCTGGGAGCTGGTTTCTAATCTGACTATACTTCTGAGTTTAATAAAGCTAAAAATGGTTTCACTTTTATTCTGTGCTGCCTTTTTGTTGCTCTATCTGCCGTGTATTCATTGCAGTAATGAAAAAGTTTATGAAACCGCAAGGATACAGGGTCCCTTCATAAAGCAATAAAGGATGACAGTCTTTGGGACCAGGGACCTGAATCTGCAGCCCTCCTGCTCACAGCACCTCCTCACGTGGATCAGCCCCCAGCATAACGTTATCACAACCTGTCCCCCAAGGAATTTGTGATTATCGCAGCGCGCTGAAGCCACGCTGCACATGCCCATTAGCTTTACAGTCTACAAACTGGGGAGTTGCATTTCACCCAGTGACAACAGATGAGGTTTCCCTTGATTTCAGCAGCGTTTAAACCTGTCCCAGAGACTGACTCCACTCCAGTTATGCCCAGCCATTCCCTCAGAGGTTAACTCCTTTTCTGTAGTAAAAGGGAACAAAAACCTGGACTCCTGCAACCTGCTCCCCGGCTGCCATCTCCCCTTACAGGGCACCAGCCTCCTACTGCTGCTTTTCGGGCAGGGGTCTCCCCCACACTCCACCCCCAGCGCCGGGACCCGACCCCACCGGGAACCCCACCGCCCACCTCGCTCGGGCAGGATCAGGCCCACTGTTGGCATGAGGTGGACTTACTTGTGGGGTGGCGTGTACCGCATGCGGAGATTTCTTTCTACTCGAGACCATTTTTAGCTTTCAAATTAAGCATCCTCTGTAATCTTAAATATTCTGGTCTCCTGACTCCCAGCCGTGTACTCCTAACAGAAAAAAAAAAAAAAAAGAATATATTCCAGAAAGGAATAGTTACAGAAAATGAGTGTATTCATTATCAGAGTGGAAACACCTTGTCTTTAGCCATTAATTTTAGGGGAAGTCAGCAGACCTCAGTGCAACAGGAACACAACCTTATTGGGTTTCAAACACGTTTTTTACAATACTGTGTCAGGAAAAGTCATTAGATAGAGCTGTATTGGTAATCTGAGCCATCTTTGGAGAAAAACAAATGCTGTTCTTCCCATTACAGGTAGATAATTGTTTCAAAACCTAGAGAGACACGCTTGCTTGTGCTGCAATGGTATTTATTGCACACAGACCAATTACTTACACAGTAGTAAATTGCACCAGAGTATAAATACGTTATAAAACACACACAGAGAAGAAAATGGAAATGACACACAAGTGCTAAAATAACAGCAGATTCACATGGGCACTTGGAAATAAAAATAATAAAAGTCCCTTAAGGTATTTTAATTTATAATATAGATATATTTACAGTACCTTCATAAAATAATATTAAAAAAGTCACTCTCTCAATAAAACTATAACAGATCAGACAAAACCAGAGATCAGCTTCAGGGTCGGTGTTACTCAAACCTCTGTTTCACTTTTAATTTGTGGGTGTGGGCGTGTGCGCAAGTAACATCTTCAAATAACTTTACAACTCTTTAACACTGTGCAAAAAAACGGTTTTATCACCGCCTTTAAAAAAATGTGCAGTAAATTTCTGTTGTTGTCAGGATTTCCCTCCCTCCACACACCCCCCCCCCCCCGTTCATCTGTAATTACAATGAACAAGATGCAGAAGGCTCCTTAGCTCCCCCCCACTCACACTTTTTTCATAAAATACTATTAATGGTATGTAAATACGCTGTTTAATATAAACACGGTCCGTCTATTCCCCTGTACAATGTGCACAGTTTGAGGTAGAAGTTTCTCAGCCCGACTGCTATTGTCTGGCCGAGGGAGATAAGCACAGCGCGCCGCTGGCCGATGCGGAGGGAAAAAGCACAAGGGGGTGGGCAGGGTGTCTTTACCCCCTTTCCAAATACAAACGTCCTCACTGCTGATCCTTTTTCTCCATCCCTACTCCGCGGAAGAGGGATGCACGGCTACGCGGAGCTTAAAACTCACTAGCCCGGGGGTGCGTGCC
>NW_010248974.1:0-4617 GCF_000690775.1 Eurypyga helias
ATTCTATGATTCTGTGTCATGAGACCACTGGCAATTTTATTTCACTGGTTATTCTGTAGTTCTCTTTTCCACAGGAGAAAAGAATATCAGCTATTTTCATGTGACTTACTTTTGCCCTCAGACCAAAAAAATCTGTGTAATCCTCCAGCATTTCCTCTCCTGATGACCAGGAGAAAAGGTGAACCCTAATATGTGGACATTTTAGGTCTACAATAGACGTAGTCCTAAAATGGAACTTCAGCTTTAACCTTTGTTCAGCACTCAGACATCAAGTTAAATGAAGGCAGATTTTTTTTTTAAAAGACATGAGGGGTTATTTTGTTGACCAGAAATAGACACACTTGAGAATTAACTTCAATTTACTATTTCTAACATGTGGGAGCTTTGTAGGTTTGACATGTTTTGATAATGGTCTGGAACTAAACATTATTTCAGAATTTCAGTTGCAAAATTTGGAAACAGACCAAGATCCAGATGATGTAGTTCAGACCAGCCCCATCTGTGATATATGTGCAATTGGGAAAGATTATTGCTACAAAATACTTATAGGAACCGTTTTTGGTAGTACATAAATAAAAGGTAAATAAACAAATTAAATGCATATATTTCAGAATGATGCTCATTTTTTTTTTTTAAACTTATTTTTTTTTAGCTTATAGTAGAAGAATTCAGTTATGAAGCAGTAATGGGTAATAAGACATGAGGGAAATATATCCTTACCATAATATGACCAAGATTATATGAAGGTCACCAATGGATGAAAAAAAACACACATACTTTAATGAAGTGCAGTAGAAACTGGCCACAGCTTTATTAACTGTAGCAAAACAAATTAAATAATTTAACATCTCCCTGAGATTCTAGTAACTAATTTTTATGATTTGAGTTCATCTGAGTGTCACCTTGGCCCTATCTTTTTTCCATTACCACATCTACCTCCATGAAATATCATCCTGCCAGCTACTGCTCAACTGGGAATTTCCAATTCCAGCTGAAAACCAGATAAAGTATTCTGAACATGAATATTGCTTCTTCTTAAATAGGTTTCACAGTTCATTCTACAGCTGGAGTATAAACAGCCTCATTTTGCCACTTGAATTATGACATTAGAAGCAATCACCACTGGCATTGAACTACTGCACATATAAAATATGAAGTAAAACAGTCAAGTACTCTTTTAAAGAGGAATGACGTTTTCTCATTCATAGCTCTGAAGTAGACTGCACAATATTGTTGCTAACTGAAGGCTGCAAAATATTAAGGTGAGGATGAAAAGCAATGTTTCTAAGTTCTTTTACACTCTGTTCAACATGGTGATTATACTTTCAAGTCCTAGCTACACTTTTCCATGTCTGGAAGAGTGGACTTTCATCCAGGCTGAGAATGACTTTACATTAGGGATAGTTCCAACACATGAATGTGAAAAGTCATTATAAATGTCATAGTTTTAACTTTTCAAATTTTAAAACTGATCATCAAAAGTTAATAATTTTGGGTTGGTGTTTCTAAGAACTTGATTACGTTCACAATAGTTCCAGTATTTTTTTTCATATTTCAACAACAGAAAAACATTAAGCCCACATTAATATAGCCCACCTTCAAATGCAGAAAGATCCTCAAACCCTCAAACTTCAGAAAGGGTTTTAGGCTATCAAAAAAAAAAAAAAAAGAGTCTTGAAAACAACTGTTGGTTTTAGTGAGGACAGAGTTAATTTTCTTCACAGTAGCTGGTATGAGGCTGTGTTTTGGATCTGCCCTGAGAAGAGTACTGATAACTCTAGTACTTTTCAGCTGGTGCTAAGGCTTGCATCAACTCAAGGACTTCTTCAGCTTCTGATACTGCACCTGTGTTCCCAGCTTTCTCACTACAAGCAGCTCAGGGGGGGCCACAGTCCAGACACCCAACCCAAATTAACCAAAGGAGAATTACATTCCATAGCATGTCATGCTCAGAACATAAACCAGGAGTGGGCCAGGGGGCCATAGTCATTCACTGTTCGTTTTTCATTCGGTAGTTCATTAGTTGATTAGTTGCTTGGGAGTGGGTAAGTCAGTTTTCCCTCTCATGCCTTCACTCATGGGGCTCTCTGGCACCCAGCTGTGATCGCTCTTGGGTTCTGGCTCTCAGACTCTGTCTTTTTTCTACTTGGGACCTAGCTGTCCATCGGTCAGCAGATGGTGAGCAATTGCATAATTTATTTTATTTTCCATTATTTTAATTACATATTTTTAGCAGTATTGCTAGTATCCTTAATATTATTAGTATTACTACCTTCTTAATTTATATTCAATTATTAGATTGTTCTTATCTCAACCCATGAGTTTCCTTGATTTTCCCTCCAATTCTTCTCCACTGGAGGAGGGAGGGGGACGTGGGTGAGCGGCTGTGAGATACTTAATTTCTGGCTGGGATTAAACCACAACAACAACATGAGTGAGTCTCAGCTCTAAAATATTCACGTAACTCCCATGAAGAGTGTTTTATTGCTGTGCCTAGTATGAGGTGGTTTCAAAAGGGAGACAGAATTTGCGTCTGAAACAGAGAAATCACCAGTTGATATAAACAGGCTGTTCCCTTAATTTTCCACTGTACCTTGTCCATATTTATGAATAACTGATCTTCCAAAGTCATTTGTGAATCTCTGAAGATACTTTTCTTGGTCCTCATGTCTATTGACAGTATTTTCTTTTTTAATTTTACATCTGTGAAATTGTGTCCATAAAAAAAATGGATTGAGGCATGCTTTCATCAGTGAGAGGTGGTTTGGAAATTAGTGGTAAATTCAGTATAATTAATTTTTTTCAAGTATGTGGTATTAGAATGTTGTTAATATTCATACTGTTAAACAGATAAGTGAGAATTAAATATTTAACTGTTCATCCTTCGTGACATAGTGAACGTTAAAACTAAATGGTTTGTGAGAACACTCAGAGTCATTGATAATCACCTTCTGACAATTGTCTTCATGTTCACTACTCTCTTGAGTTTCTTGTCTTTTATAGACTTCTAGCTTTCATTTATAAACTGTAAATCGATCATTAAGAATAACTATTTTATGTATGAATACATAGTATTCATTAGTTTCCCTAAAGCATACAGAAATCAGGAAAACAAAAACCAAACCAAACCAAAAAAATATAGCACTATACTGTGCGGAGTGTTAACAATTGACTTTTAATGATAATTGTGGCAGCCTGCATTAAATGCATTTGGAATATTCCACCCCTTCTTTCGCTATTGGTAGTAAAGCAGAAACAAACTCAAAAGTTCTTGCAAAGCACAGTAGCTGAGCTTTCCCTTCAAAGCCAAGTAGCAGCAGCCCACTATGGCATTCTCGTTTCCATGTAGAGAGGACTAGCACCCCATTGTCAGTTGTTGGGTCCAAGGCACATTTTGAGACTTTGTGATGTGAGGAACAAGTTTCAAAAGTGCCACATGGCTTGGGAACTACTTCTGGAACAGTGCTGACAACTGCTATGTAGAAACTGAAAGCCCCTAAATATCTGAAAAAATTATCTGAATGAGTATCAGTCAAAGGCAGAGCAGGACTGTTTACAATTGTAGGAGGCATTCAGCCAAATTACATTTGCAAATTAGTGTTTTGAAGCTATAGACCTAAAAATAAAATATCTTAATGGGTTGAAATCATTTTTGCTAAGGAAAAATATATCTATGCCAGCAGCTTGTATATGAAGTTACAGCCTGTTAGAGCCCAATGCATTTTGAAATGACCGAGATATTAAACTCACAAACAAGGTTGTCAGACAACAAATCAAGCTGCAAATTAGCCTTCTAATCTTATAATCTGGTTACATCTGCCAAAGTACAACTGACAATGGATTTGCTGTTTGCTGTCCAGTACAAAATGTCATTTATTCTTTTTGATGATAGTCAATGAGTGCATTAAATGCATAGCAGCCCATGTCCTCCCAACTCCATTGCAAATAGTCCTAAATTATTAGGGTCATTATCTGTATGAATAAACCTACTACTAGCGAAGTGCAAAGCAGCATTTATATGTGTTTTTTCTGAATTTCTTCACTTAGAGAAAACATATTATTTTTTCAGCAGGTATATGAAGTAGATCTGTTTGAGGTCATTCAGTGTGCTAGCTTTCATGACTGTTATAAAAGTAAATATTTTCAGGTAACTACTTTAGTAGACTATCATGAATTTTTAATAGAGTGGTGTGTTTACTTGTATCAGTACCCTTTGTAGTTATCCTTAATTTTCTATCCAGGACCTCTGATATGAATTAAATTAACTTTTCATAGAGGATATACAATTTTTTGCTTGTAACAGACTGATTGAGAGACTTCTTGCTTAGGAGATTCAGGACATTTGCTTGTGTTGTTTGGAGAATTTAAACAAAGCAAGAAGAAAATATGGAAGAGAAACATTTGCTGGTAGTGACAGAAATGGAAGAATAGAACTAAAAACTCAATAACTCTTCAATTAATGAAAATATTACTGTAAGAGGGAGTAATTTATACTACATACCTTGGAAAAAGGCTTTTAGGAAAATACTTCTGGGGAAGACTCTGAGAAACCTGTATCCTGTTCTCAAAAGAAATGTTCTCAGGAGATGACAGTACAAACATAGTGTGCTGGTTTCA
>NW_010248975.1:0-362 GCF_000690775.1 Eurypyga helias
CAGGGACGGGGGTCGCAGCAGCCTGCGCCGTGCCCCGCTGCGGGTGGGGATCGGCGCGGGGCCCAGTGCCCGCTCCCGAGCTGCTGTGTTGTACCAAGGAGGTGCGAAGCAGCTTAATGAACCAGAGGATTTGCTCCTGAATGTTACTTTAAAACGTGTAGCGTAACCGCAAGCGCTCCCGGCTCCCGCTCTCGGAGCGCTGCGCCTGCAGCGCCGCTGGCAGTGTTGTCGGGTGTGGAGATGTCTTGCATTCAAGGATGTGCAGTTTCCAGGCCCATGAATATTCAGGCTCCAGTTCGCCCTTTCTCTCTGTGCGCTGCACCTTTCCTTTCCTTCGCTCCCTTTTTTTTTTTTTCCGACGG
>NW_010248975.1:382-1258 GCF_000690775.1 Eurypyga helias
TAGCAATAAAACAATTCCCTCTGTGGCATTAAAATGAGTTTCTTTCATTATTTCATTTGGCTTCGTGTTATATGTTGCAGGAGAGGGAGGGGGCTCTGCCTATCGCCTGTCCTGCTCGCCGGGGCGGCTGCCAAGCCGAGGAGGATGTTGCGTGTACTTGGGGCAGCATTAAGAATTAATGAAGGGCACTTGCTAGCGCAGAGGCGCAGGATCCTCGCTGGCAGCCGCTCTCGCAGCCACGGATAGAATTTGACCCGTCCTGGAGACTTTCAGGAGGACTTTGGGAACCGGCGTGGCTTCCGACCACGCTGGGGGAGTTGGGTGTGCTGTGTCCCCGCGCACGCAGAGCCTTCGCCTTAGCTGTTGGCAGGGAAGTGCAGACTCAGCCCCTCTTTGTTTTAGCTAAGGCATGAGTTAATCTGGGCCGAAACATCCATTTAAACCTGGATCAGCTGATGGAAACGGCGTGGGCAGGAGCTGGTGCGTGGCCGGAGCTGGGGGAGGGTCCTGGTCCTGTTTTCTCCCAAAGCAGAGCCCGGTGTGGCGTGAGGAAAGCGCAGGGGCACCGTGAGAGCCAGAATGACAGTGATTATGGGGGCAGGGTATACAAATAATTACATGTAATGCCACAGCTCTCCCGTCGGGCTGCTCTTGGAGTGCCCTTTCGGGGGGCTGAGCTGGCGTCAGGTAGCCGCGTAGTGCTAACAGACCCATAAATCATCCTTGTTTCACGCTGTGCTAAACACAAATCACGTTAGTTACAACGCTGAGGAGCATCTGAGTAGAGACAAGGGAAAGGCAAGGCAGAGAGAGGAAACTAGATTTGAATCTAATTGCTTTTCCGCATGTGTTTGGCCGGGGCTCGGCGCTGCGGAG
>NW_010248976.1:0-3883 GCF_000690775.1 Eurypyga helias
GGCGCAGGTACCTTGTCCCCATGCCCTGGTCACTGGAGAGCTGTGCTGTTCCCTGGGGCTCGGTTCATCACAGAGGCACAGCCTGGCGCAGTGTGATGGCCCCCCAAACTCGAGTTCCCATGAGGGACAGGCTGAAAGGACAGGGCAGAGCAGGGTAGGTGGCAAGAGGAGAGCGGGCACGGACGCAGTCCCGCTATGGGGTCACGTTCCCTTGGGCCAGAGGACCCAGAAAATAAGGGAACAATAGCTCACCAAAATTCATGCCCTGGACCACCCCGGGCACAGATCTTGTGTCCCCTCTCCTGCTTGGTACTGGTGGGGCTCTCCTGTTCTCCAGGCACCCCAGCTCACCCCTCCAGCTGCCCGCTGCTGCTTGCGGTGGGTGCTGCTGGTGTATGAGGAGGGAATGCTTGGAAAGCACTGTGCTTTCCAAGAGTTCCCCCTCTGGAAAGGCGAGGTGAGCTGTGGTGTGGAGAGATCTGGGAGCCCCCAGAGGCAGCGGTTGCCCAGCTGCCCCAGGTGCGTGCACAGAGCCTTCTCCCATGCTGGCCCATCAGTTTTCTGCCTGCCCCAAGCCCAGCCCTCGGGGCAGAGCATCACAGGGGTGCGGGCAGGTGTAGGGACTGGGTCCGGTGCCGAATCGCTGCAGATAACAGCGTGCCTGAGCTCTCACCCGCAGCCAGTTGCTCCGTGGCAGGACGTCAGCGCTGGCATAGCGAGGTGGGTGCCATGGGAGCAAGGGACATGGCAGTGGGTGTAACAGGAGCCTGACAGGGTGGCCCTGGAGAGACCGTGGGACTCATCCTCATTAACCCCGCAGCTCTCTCCCCGGGATCAGGGCGCCTGGCCAGGATGCTTTCCTGAAAAGAGATGCTATCTGCATGTAGTTGCCTCTGACAGGCTAGAGGGGACATGGTGTTCCCCTCTGATGGCCTCTTGAGGTCCCTTTGGCTGGGTGTTTGCAGAGCTGTTGTGGTTGGCACACCTGGAGAAAGGCAAGTCCCCAAGGCAGGTCAAAGCAAGACGCTTGCTGCGGAAAGGGAAATTAATTATAGGTGCTTTGCTGCACCCCAAGCAACTGCAAAGGCTGACGTTTCTCCTGTTGGCTGATAAACTAATTGTAATGACAAAACCTCAACAAAAGACAAGCTCTTAAATGCTTTCTTAATTAATAATTCTCAATAATTACTTGACGTCAATGAACAATAAACATTTCGGAGAAGGGAAGTTCCCATTAAGTGCCCAATACCTTTGCTCCTCCAGTCGCTGCGCCTGGGTTCCCGCAGCTCTGATGAATCCCACAGAAGAGCGCAGGGAAGGCCAAGCTCGATGTTTTTAAAGGAAAACATTAAGCAGGAAAATAGTGATTATTCACGTGCGTGTCCACAGGGAAGAGAAGAGGGAAGCTGAGCAAGCGCTCAACACTGCTGCTCCCAGCTGAGCAGCTAGCAAGGGATGGCAGTGCCGACGGGCAGGCACCCAGAGGGGTGGCACCCTGGGGTGACCCTTTCCTGCCCCTCTGGAGCTGCTGAGCCCCCAATGGGGTGCTTTCCTGGGGGCAGCGTGAGGGGTAGGGCATCTTCCCAGAGAGCCCATGTTGAGGGGGTCTTCAAGGCCTTGCTGAGCATCTTACACCCGAGGAGGGTGACCTGCCTCCTGCAGGCATCTAATGCATGCCTCCTCCTCCTCCTCCTCCTCCTCCTCCTCCTTCTTCCCACGGTCTGTCGGAGGGCAGCGTCTCCCAGCTCGGGGCGGTCAGGCCTGAAAACATCACCAGCTGCATTTTATCGGGTGGGAGTCAGGGGGACCCCAGTCCATCTCCCATTAAGCAGAGCTTTGGGAAACCTGCCAGTCGTCCCCACCACGGCGCTCCTGGCTGCAGCACAGTGCCGGGAGGGTTAATGTCGTTCTCCTCCTCTCGGCTTCACAGCCATCTTAAAACCGCTGGAGCTGGAGATGTGCAGTCCCTGTTCCCATTCCTTTTACAGTATGGGCCAACCGGCCAGTCAGGGAGCCCAGCCGGCTCATCCATCCGTCCGGCTCCTTTCCTTCTTTGGATGTGCCCTGTGCTCGCCGCCTGGGAGCTGCCTCCCTCCCGTGGGACCTGTGCCCCTGGCGAGGGGCGATGGCTGGGGTGAGGGGCAGCCCATGGCTGGGGTGTGCCAGACACGAGGTGTGATTTTTGCAGAGGTTTCTCCAGGACGGCGCTGGGTGTCTGCCAGGCTGAATGCCAGCCGGCTCCCGGGCACAGCGAGCACTTAGTGAGCCCTTTATAGCTGCAAATCCCTTGGCGGGCGTTAGCTAAATCCTCCTGCGGGGAAGGGTGGGAGGGGGTCACTGTTGTTAGCCGGAGGGTGAGGAGGGGAAACTGAGGCACAGCCAGGAGACTCGTGCTGTTGGGGTGAAGGAGCCTGTTGCAGAGCATCCCATCAGGGATGGGAGCAGGGCTCCTAGCAGGACAGCAGCAAAGCCTCAGCCGGCACGTGTCACCATCCAAAATAAGCTGCGGGAAGCCACCCCAGCCCTGAGAGCTGCAGGCTGGGAGGGCAGAGCTGCAGGCAGGCAGGTACCGCTCCCCTCTGAGCCCTTCCCCCATCTGCCATCCCCCCACATCTGGACTCAGGGGTCCCGGGGGTGTTTCTTGGCGGCCATGGGAGCGTTACTGGAGCATGCGCTGCTGCTGTCCTGTCAGATGGACCTCTTGGCTCTGCATCCCCAGAGCTCTGTGGCCTCTAACCCAAATACCAGCTACTGCCCAAGGGTTTGTGCCCCTTGTGAGCCTGGGAAAAGCAGGGGAAAGGCCTCGGGGGCTGAGGGGGGAGGCAGAAGCAGGGTGTCCATGTGTCCCCTCTCTGCTGATTCAGCAGATGTCAGCACAGGGAGGAGGTCAACCAGAGATCACTTTTGGGGTTTCTGAGTCTTTGTGCATAGGATGGTCCCTGAGCAGGGAATGGAGTGAGAAGGGAGAGTAGCCCCCAAAGGCACAGGGAGGTCTCTGATGTGGTCCTGCCACGTGAGCCCAGACATTTCCCTCAAAAAAGGGATGTTTCCATCAGTAAGGTCTGGCTGAGGAACTGGGATTCCCCCAGCGTGGGGATGCTGTGAGGGTCAGACTGCTTCAGGCTTCCCCACACTCCCAAAAACATGAAGGTTGGTTAGAAGGTGGTGATATTTGTCCCCTCTGTCTCTAGTCCCCCAGTGGGGACTGAATGGGAATTTCAAGACTGGGAGTGTCCCATTGTATTCAGGCTGAGGGATGTTCGTGGGCACTGGGCTGCTGTGGCCTTGCAGAGCCCCATCTCCCCCTCTGCCATGCTGCTGTGGGTCCCCGTGGGCCACTGGCAGCAACAGTCTCGCTGCAGCCCCACAGCAGTGGGGACACTCTGTGAGGGTCGAGGACCCCTCAGTGGGAGGGTTGCTTTTTCAGCTGCCCTGCATGAGCCCAGCACCTTGTCCTGCCTGTCCCCACGTGGGGATGGCAGCCTGGCGTGGCAGCATCCCTTGTGTCTGGGGGGCTCGGGCTGTTTCTGCAGCCAACCAGCTTAGCTGAGGGGGTGAGGTGCTCAGGAGCAGGGGGTCGCCCTGGCCCCAGCTTGGGGGATGCTTGGGGTGCCTGCCTCGCACCCTTCCTGTGCCAGCAATGGGCGGGTGTGTGGTGCAAGAGTGTGCAGTGGCCGGGTGTGCAATAGACAGGTGTGTGATGGGTGGGTGTGCAGCAGGAGGTGTGCAATGGGCGGGTGTGTGATGGGGGTGTGTGCAGCAGGAGGGTGTGCAGCGGGAGTGCCATGCAAGCTCAGCATCTTCTTGGTCCCCACGTGAGCAGTGGCACAGGCGCAGGAGATGCCATGGCTACCTTTGCTGCTACCACCACGTGGTCCGATAC
>NW_010248976.1:3895-12173 GCF_000690775.1 Eurypyga helias
GCGTCTGATGGGATGAGACAGTCCCCAGCAGACCCATGTCACTCTGCAAGACCCTCGAGTGGTGCCAGTACCAGTGGAGTGCAGGACTGGTGCTCCTGTGGGAATGATTAATAGTTTAACCTTTTCCCTCCGTCCGCTTCCCAGCCTCCTGCTTGGCCAGGGGGTTGGCTGGGGAGCTGGAGGGCCGTCTCCTTTGTCCAGTGCTGTGGTCATGGAGCAGCAGCCATGGTCGTGGCTGGCAGTGGGGCACCCTGGCCACCTAGGGAGCAGGTGTCCCAGCGTGAACCGGCCGTCTGGGAGGGCCAGTGGCAGGAGGCAGGATGCCTGGAGTTCCCATCCTGCTTGGCCCAGTCTCAATGGGACTCGGCGCCAAGAGCTGGGGGATGGCTGCTGCCAGGAGCGCCTCAGCCCAGCCTGGCTTCCCGGCCGTGCGGGGGTGGGGGCTGGCTTGCACTGCATCCCCTTTTTTTACCGTTTCCCTAGCTGTAGCAATGGAGGCAGCAAGCATGCTTCCAACAAGTGCAGCTCCCTGCCGCTCCTGCCTCATGCGTGGGTCCCCTGCTCCCAGGTTCCTCCTAGACAGCAGTGGGAAAGGTGGGATCTTGCTCTGTCCAGGCAGGAGGTTGTGGGCATCACGCCAGCCCCGCATCTCCTGGGATGGCTCTGACGGGGCCGTAGGCTGGGATCAGTGCTGGGGTTGTAGCCGGAGCACCTTTGGGTCCCCCCAGTCCCACCCTATCGAAAGGTCCCCAGCAGGAGCTCGGGCGAAGGGGGTGTGTGGCCTGGCCCCAGGGTGGGGAGGCTGCAGGGGGAACGGTTCTGGGCACAGCAGCTCGCAGCCGCATGAGTGTGGGCAGCAGCCAGCAGCGATCCTCTGCATCCTGGGCGTCACACCTCTTGCTCCTGCCTGTGCCTCGGCCCCACGGCAGCTGCCTTCACACCACGTCCCAGAGCTAAGCCTGGTGGGATTTTGTGCTCTCCTGGGCATGTAGGACGTGGTCTCCATCCTCCCCTGCCTGCCCTGCCTTGAGCATAGACCCCTTCCCCCCCAGCACCCTATTCCCGTTGGTGAACCAGGCCTCTCAGGAAAACCTTGGCAAGGCATCATGGAGGCTGCAGATCCCCAGCAAATTCTGGGCCCTGTTTCCTTCCCTCTGGGATGTGCAACAGAGGGACAGATGCTGGTGTGACCCAGGCGTTTGGCAGAAACAATCCCTCGCCTGCAGTCCCAGGGAGACGGTAAATGCAGTCACGTCAAGCGCCGCATCCATGGCTGCTCCGGGCGAGGAAGCACGCCTACGTTCATCGGCGGGGAGCACAGGGAAGCTGCGCTCTCAGGGGCTGGGGCAGCATCCCTCACTGAGTGGCCTGGGTATGGCTGCTGCTCTCGCCAGGAGCAGGGGGAATCCCTTCTCACCCAGGCAGGACCCACTCATGCCATCTCTAAACCACTCTGTGATGCAGAGTGGGGGATTCAGACCCACCGCCTTCACCAGCCCCATTTCTCAGAAGAGAAGGCTCATGGTCTTTTTATGCTTTTCACCCTGTTTAAGCCAGTGTGAGCTTCTGCACAGGATGTGTATGGGCAGTCCCTGGCTGCAGCCGAGGGGGAACATCAGTGCAGCCCCCCCCAGCTCCTCTCGCACCAAATCCAGCAGCCGGCAGGGTAATAAATGAGGAGTCTATATTTAGACGCAGTGTCTGGAGAAGCGTCACGGCACTGCCAGCAGGTTTTACTATTTGGTGCAGGCAGGTTTCCCCGCTCCTCCAGCACGATGCCACCTTTGCGGAGAAGCTCGTCAAGGACACCCAGCACCAGCTGGAAAAACACCCCAAACAGAAAAACTGACACCCATGAGAAGAGCTTGGCACCCGCTGAGGGATGGGTAGAGCGGAGCATCCCAGGGAGCCTTGGAAGGAGCTGGCTCGGGGCCCATTTGGTTTGGCAAAGGCCTTATTTTGTTGCACAGGAGTTTGTAGTAAAGAAACATTACAGGGATGGAGCCATCTCTTGTGCCACCCCAGCCCCGTGTCAGCTCCCCTCCGGCACTGCTGCTGGTGCAGCCGGGCACCATCTCTCTTCTCCATGCGCCGGGCTGGCTGATTTCTCTCCCTTTCCAACGAGTGTTACAAGCACTGCAGCACTTCTCCTTCCCTGCATTCCCACCCCAGCTCCCCCAGGCCGGACACCGTTGGTGGCAGGAGCCCTGCAGTCCTGGTGCGGGTGGGCAGCTGGCTTCACCCTACTTCATCCCACATTTCAGCACTGCATCAGCTCTCGCCCCACAGAGCTGCTAATCCATACGGTGCCTAAACCGCCGGCAGCAGCCCGGCTGCCCCAGCTCTGCAGCTGGAGCTGCTGGGAGCAGCTGTGGGTGGTTAGGGAACATTTCCCTGCCAGAGCCAGGGCTGCAGGGGCACCACTGACTCAATCAGCAGCATATGAAGTTCCCTGCAATCCGTGTTGAAATTTAAGGAGAGGCCAAAGTGTTGTGCAAAGGAGGAAGAGCCCTGCGCAGAGCTGCTGTCCCACAGTACTGTCCCATTGGTACTCCTTGGGAAGGATGAGATTTGCATGAGGATGCCTGGTGCTCAGATTTGGGTTTTTTCCCCCATTTTGCAACATGTCGGAGGCTGTTTGGAGCAGATGCTTCCCACACGCTGGCTCTTCTCCCTTCCTAGCCTCGGGAGAGTTTCTCCTGGCAAAACCAAACACTGAGCCATTGCCGTGAGGCGTGAGTGTGGCTGAGCCAGCTGGTGCCAGACACGGTGACCAGCTTTGGCAGAGGCCTCTTCTGTGACTCACAGCACCTTAGTTGTTTTTTCCCTGCACCCCTCCAAATTCTGATTGAAGCAGCTCACGGAGAGCACTTTGTTTGGGTTCCTTCATCCCACCACGGATGCAGGGTGGGAAATCCCAGCTTGATCACAGTGCTGGGCAAAACTCACCAGCAATGGGGCAAACGGCGCCTTTCCCATCTCTGCTGCACTGTGGGGCTTGCATGGCCCCGGCTCCCTGCTCCCCGCGGGGTGCAGCGGGTGTCGTGGCAGTTCAGGCTGCGCAGGGACAACCTTTGCTCTGGCTGCCCGGTGGTGCGCGCTGTGCATCAGCACTACCAGGGTGCCTGAGAACACCTCAAGGACTGTGAAACCTGCTGACGGGGCTGGTTCACAGCTGCGCTGGGGGATAACAGCGTGCCGTAACAGGGGATGGCGAGCCCCTCTGCCTGCCCCCACCTCCCGGGGCACCCTAGGGAGGGAGAACCCTGTGTTCACAGCGGGCATGGTGTGTTCAGCGTGGGGACAGAGGCACCCACGGGAGCCTGGGCAGCTGCCCGGGGGGTACTGGCAGCCGTTTCGGGAGGAGGAGGAAGGCACCTGACTGCCAGGCAGTGGTCCGACTAGTTGAAACAGCTCCCGTTGCGGTTTGCATAACTGAGCGCGGCTCAGCTGGGTCTGGGGATGCAGCTCCATGGTTGGAAATGGCACTTGCCGGGCAGTGCTGGATGGAGAGGACGAGGGTTTTGCTCGCTGTGGCACCGTGCCCACCATGCCTGTGCAGCCGGAGGCTCGGAGGCGCAGGGGTGGCTCGTTCCCCTCCGGCAGCGGTGGGAGGGTGGGAAGCCAGCTGTGCCCATGGGCTCAGCCTGTGTGGACCGAGCTGCGTCGCTGCGTGTCCCCCCTGCTAGCGGTGCTGAGCATGGCCGTGAGGCTTGCTGCCCTGCCGCTGCCCAGCCGCAGCCGTGGTGCTCCCCTCCAAAGTGACATTGGAGCCTCTGCCCAAGGACGCCTGGCGGTGCTCCCACCAGCCTCAGAGAGGGACGGGTGGCCTCCATGGCGTGGGAGATGGATGGGATAAGAGCGAGGCGCAGAGTCAGCGGCGGGGCTGGTGGCTGGAGCTGCTACTCACATGACGGGGGAGCCACTGCCAGGCACTGGGACCACCCAAAGTGTATGAAGGTGGCACACCAAGCAGACACCTTAACCTCTGTGAGCCCTGCACGGGGATCCGGGCCATCTGGGACATGGCACTGCAAGGGCAGAGGTGGCTGCCCACATGCTAGAGGGACCCTTGGCTCCGATGCTCCCGACCTGGAGTTGGATGCTGGGTCAGGCCAGTTCCTGGGCATCAGGCTGTCGGATACAGATTTCAAGTCTGGATTTCAGGCCAGCCTGCCCTGGGGTCTCTGGCTTTCGGTTGATCCCTGGATAACTGGCATCAAAAACGTGGGACAAGGCTTGGGAGCAGTCAAGTTCAGGCAGCGTTGTGAGGGAGCTGGCACAGGATGCGAGGGGGGAAAAGGGCCTAATCTAAGCATAGGAAGTGTTGTTCGTGGGCTTCACCCCAACTG
Organism: Eurypyga helias; assembly: GCF_000690775.1. Classification (NCBI taxonomy): domain Eukaryota; kingdom Metazoa; phylum Chordata; class Aves; order Eurypygiformes; family Eurypygidae; genus Eurypyga; species Eurypyga helias. The sequence goes on from NW_010248976.1 coordinate 8,248, forward strand.
GGTTGGGAGGAAGAGGTCCTAGTCCCCAGCCGCTGCAGCGGGGAGCAGCCAGACCCCACCGGGACATGCATCTCCCTCACACCCTGACGGAGCCTGTTGGGCTGGGGTTTTGGGGAGAGGAAAGGTGTGGTCCCTTGCAGGGGGGAATTTGGAATAGCTTTGTGCATGCGAGGGATCGCCCAGGTTTTCATGTGCTCCTGAAAGAGCGTTTGCCCTCAGAGGGATTTTTCTATCTTGAGATCTCAGAGCGGTTTCTTTCCGGGGTGAGTCAATGGTACACAGGGTGGAGAGCAATGCCAGGGAAGGAGGGTTGGCAACACCGGCTCCAGGCTGCAGCTCCCAGAATTGCTCTCTGCAGACCCAAAAAGCAGGGACAGAGCCCCAGCGCCAGGGGCAGGTGGCCTGGCTGGGTCACCCTCTGCTTCCTGGGACACCCCGTGCTTCCCGGGACACTGGCAACGCCCCAGGTACAGCAAAGCCTTGTGCCTGTGGGTGTAGCACCGGGAAATCCCCAGGCCAAACAGGTTGTGCTAGTGAAAGTGTGCGAGGGCGACGGCAGCCCTGGAGGTGCTGCCCGGGGATCATGCCTTTGCCATCCACCTTGTGAGCCCTGTGTGACAGAGGTCATACGGGTCATGGGACCTCTGTCACCTGCTCTCATTTCACCTTCCCTCCCCTGCCTCAGTTTCCCCACTGTACTAATTGAATAGTATCGATACCATTTATCAGTTAATACCGGTGATTTGCTGGCACTGTTGATGCCCACCTGGAAAACACCCAGCTTTCTGGCATCCCCCTTCCCCACCAATTCTTTAGGTGGTTTCAGTCACTGAAGGGTGATGGGCTGTGCTGGCTCTCAGCATGTTTGGGGTGCTGGGGCTGGCACAGCCCTGCCTGTGAGAGCCCAGGAGACGGCAGCACCTGTGCCGTGCCTGCCCGCTGGTGCTCAGGCACCCCCCGCTGTCCCCAGGCTGGATTTCCCGGGGAGCACGGGCAGAGCCGTGTGGGAGCGGAGCCGAGCGGTGACCACGCTGGGTGGTGATGCATCTCCCCCGGCCAGGACACCTCCAGGCGCTGTGCAGAAAATGGGCAGTGATTCAATCACAGAGACTGCAGTGCCTGGCTGATGGGCCCAGGCTGAGGGGGGAGAGGAGAGAGCCCCCGATTCAGGAGAAGGGGAGGAGAGGACCCCTCTCCTCTTGCATGGGGGACCCTGGTGATGGGGAGCAGTGAGGTGCAGGCAGCACGGCCATGCCATGGGGTGCCATGGCCTCGTGCAGGGCAGCAGGCAGGAGCTGGTGCAGGCAGTGCTGCCCGTTCCCCACGGATGGGGGGTGGCCAGCAGTGCCTGTTCACTGGGCTGGTGCTTCCACTCCCACTGGGATATGGGCCCAGGCAGGTGTGGACAGGCCTGGCAGGAGGGTGCAGACAGATCCAAGTGGTTTTGCTCTTTCCATGGCAGTTCTCAGCCTTGCGCCTCCAGCTAAAAATTTAATTTTTCACGTGGGGGCTCCCCAAAGCCCCCCTGGCAGGAGGGCCAGTGCAGCCAGTCTGGCAGGAGAAAAGGTTGGTTGGGGGTCACGGTGGGTCGGGTTTGGGGGTGGCACAGCGCAGTACTGGAGTATGCCTGCGGCAGCAGAGCATCAGGGCTGGATGTGCTGGGAGGTCAGGCTAATGCGGGAAGATCCTCCTTGCGCCTTCTTAACCCCAGCTTGAACCTTCCCCGTCTCCCGCCTCGTCCCGATTAGTGCTAAGAGGGTGCTCTGCTGCCAGCAGCGCGGGCGGCACCCAACCGTGTGGGGCTCTGTGCTGCCTCCTTGGCAGGGGAGGTGGGGGGGGCGTCCGTGCCTCTCTGAGCTCTGGTACAAAACCCGCAGGCAGGCAGGAGAGATGCTTTCCTCCCTCCCCTGCCTGCCACCTCCCTGGCAAAATGGGCTGGGAGCGCTCCCGGTGAGGGACAGGCTGCCCCGGACAGTCCCTGCTCTGCATGGGAGCAATGCGAGGTCCGGAAAGGCGCCTGTGGCTTGGGGAGGTGAAGAGCATCCTGCGGGTGATGGCCACAGACCTGGCAGAGGGATAACGCTGGGCTGTGGTGCCCGGCAGTCAGCGTGTTCTCTTCACCACCTCTTCACACGTGTGTGTCAAGGGGCAGGATTCAGGCTGGCTTTAACCTCAGCTCCCGTTTCACGGCTGCGGATCTGCTGACACGAGAGCCAGAATGTGCTGGGAATTACAGCCCCTCCACAAGCGTGGCAGAGCCAGGCTGCATGCCGAGCCACTGTCTCCCACTAGCTGCCACCCAGAAGGCCCTGTGTTCGGTGTCCCGAGCCCGGGGAGCATGATTTCTCGTTGATGGCAATTCACCCGGAGCTGGCCTTCCTCCCCCCCCGGACATTTTGCAGCCTCAAGGCAGCAACCCCAGAGCTGGTGACGCTGTGGGGCGAGTGGCTCCGGTGCAAGAGCCTGCCCCACCGGCATGCTCGCTCCTGCTGCCTTCCCCTGAACCCCAAAAGCCTCCCGGCTTCCTCACATTGCCTGTGCCAGCCCCTGGGGGTAATTCAGGGATTCCCGGGACCACAGGTTGCGCTGTGGCTCCTGGCAAAGCCAAGGGGAGCTTTCTAAGCTGAACACTGCGGAAGATCTTGAGGCTGTGGCTGCAGGTAGGGAGCATGGCTGAGGCTGGGCTCGCCTGTGCAGCCTGGGCAGCTCCGGAGCTGGAGCGGGAACCCGCCGTGGCATGACGTGGTGATGTCTACCACGCTCCCTGCATGCAGTGGCTCTGCTTTCCTCTGCGTGCTGCTGCAGTTTCAACCTCTCTCGAGGTGCCAGAGCTGGAGGGACAGTTGCTTGCTGTCTCCTGGCAGGGTTTTGCTCTTGCAGACAGCTGAGAGGGGTATGGAGGAGCCCCTGGTTTCAGTGAGGAGCTGCTGGTGCTGGGGTGAACAGTGCCTGCGGAGCTGAACTGGGGTTAGCTAGGGGCTGTGCCAGGGACGGGTGTTTGCAATATGCTCTGGACAGACAGCCTCATGGAGCCCTGTTAGGCCATGGGCTGGTGACCAAACCTCTGAAGTGGCCAGAGCAGGGCAGGGGCTGGGCTGCCACAGCTCTCACCCCTGCAGCCACCCCAACCCTGGGGAGCCTCCTCGCTGGCACCCGTCTGCCCATGGCCGTCATGTGGCTGCTGGCTGCCAGGACATCAGAAGAGGAAGGTCTGAAAATAATCGCCTGCTCATGTCTTCCTTTGGAAAGGAGGGAATTTTTGTGGCCAGTGGAGCTGGCTAATAGTCATCTCCTTGGTGAGTCAGGAACTTGCCCCCTCCCACGGCACAGCCTGGCCACTCCTGTGCCGCCAGCGTGGCTGGGGCTTGGGGGCACCCCTGCTCCTGGGGCTCCCCAGTCTGTCTCGTGGGGCCACAGCATTTCATGCTGCCTCCAGCATGGGTCTGTGAGCAGAAGCAGTCCTGAAAGTTCTGCGGTCTTGATGCTCCCCCCCACTAGCCTTGGCCATTCTTCCCTGTCCCATTCTTCCCTGTCCCTCCGGGCATCCTCTGTGCGGAGCCCCTTGAGGTTGCTGGGCTTGTGCCAGCTCTCTCTCCCTCCTTTGTGCCCTGGGCAGGCTGTGCTGCCTCGCTGGAGAGATGCTGTGGTGAGGAGGTGAGCATCGTGCTGGAGCGCGATGCCTGCCTGCTCCTGCCTGTGCCTCTCTCCCCACAGCCAGGGATCGCATCCTGAGCCGATGGGACGTTCAGTTCCCACTGTTTTTGTACCCAGCTCAGCACGTGCCGGTTGCTGTCTGTTGGTCCTGCTTTTGGTTCTGGGCAGATAACGTGGAGTCTCTTAGAGAACACCAGCAGGGTTCAGGAGCAAGCCCGTGCCCTGCCTGGCTGATGCCATCGAGCAGTGCCAGCCTTGCTGCCTGCAGCAGC
>NW_010248976.1:12211-12457 GCF_000690775.1 Eurypyga helias
GCCACCGGCAATATTGGGGGGTGCTGCTCTCTGCTGTGCCAGGATGAGGAGGTGGTGGGTGGTGTTTGCCTAGCTGGCTGCCGGCGGGGTTGGGGGTGCTGCTGTTTGGCTCGAGGGGTGCAGGATAAAGCTGTCACCCTTGGGATGGGAGACAATGTTATCAGCATGCTGTGTGTGCCTGAGCGCGCTGGCACTGCCCGACAGCCCTCTGCGCAGCAAACCGTATCCCGGGGACACGCAGCAGTG
>NW_010248976.1:12468-12886 GCF_000690775.1 Eurypyga helias
CCCACCGGGGGTGGGCGGCAGCCGTGGTCTGCAAGGGCTGTTTCCATTAGCCGGTGTTGAGAGAGGAGCGTCCCTCTTTGGGAACAGCCGTTCCCCGCTGCGTCTGCCTGCTGCACGCGGGGCGACACAAGCCTTGGCCCTCCTTTTCCGCCCTCGCTGGGTGCTCGGCGGTGCCACCCCGGTGGCGGCGGTGCCAGAGGGTGCTGGCAGCGGGGAGGTGCTTTGGGCTCTGTGTGGGGCGGCTGGGGCTGCGGGGTCTCCCCAGCTCTGCTGTGGTGCCAGCGGGTCCTGCAGCCTGGGGCTGGCCAGTCCCAGAGTTCAGTCAGGGATAAAGGGACTCTCTAATCTGGAGCCCAAATAAACAGCAGCCGAGTATAGTATGAACATGCAGCTCTGTAACCTGTGATATACTTTGCTG
>NW_010248976.1:12917-13272 GCF_000690775.1 Eurypyga helias
CTTCCTAAACACACCTTTGTTTGAAGTGTTCCAGCAAAGTGTTGTTTATTCAGGGCATTATTACCAGTATCTCAGGCTCCTTTTTTCTATCCTGTGACTCAAGGATAGTTTAGTGCAATTTCTTCCATCATTTCTCTATATCAAAGATAACCTGGCAAGTTCATGTTTATTGTTTGCAGTTAATGTTTAATATTTCCTATTACTGGCATCTCATGGTTGATCTTAATTACACCTTCTAATGTAAGACAAAAGTCAGCGAGTGAGGCCTTGTTCACGCTGGGGCTGCGGCTCAGAGCCTGGCACCGAGCACCCCTCGTCGTGCTGGTGCCCCTGGCCAGGTCCTGGTGCTGCCTGC
>NW_010248977.1:0-1175 GCF_000690775.1 Eurypyga helias
CCCCGCACCCTGGGGTGGGCTGCGCTGCCCTGACCATCTCGGGGTCCCTCCTGCTGCGCCTGGAGAGGGGGTCCCGCACCAGGTCCTGCTCCAACTTTTTGGGGAGAAACACAGCACAGCTCCTGTCAGCGTAAGCGTTCGTTCACCCCAAACAACACATCTAAAGGCGCTGTTATTAATTATAGCATTAATTGATCTCTCTCTCTTTTTTTTTCCCAGCTGCTAATTAGAGAGATAATATCTCGGCTGCTTTAAAAAAAATACGAGCGCCAGAAGAGTTTTGCTTGCGTGGAGATACTTCTGCGGCGGAAGGCAGAGGTGGATGGAGCGGAGAGCAAGCGTTTTGCAAAGAGAAGAAATGATTTACCACAGTTGGGTGCATTTTTTATATTTTAATTAATCTCGCTTTAGTTTAAAAAAAACAAAAAGCAAGAAAGGAAAAAGAAAACCTTCCCGCACGCAGCCCATTTTGCGATGAGAGGGCAGGGGGGCAGGAGGAAGATTTAGTGCCTCTGGCAGGTCAGGAAAACACGTGAAAAAATCAGAAGTAAAAAACAATAGCGGGAGAGAAAGGGGGGAGCGCGGTTGGCACGTGATAAGACGCCTCTCCGTCGCCAACGGAGCGGGACACGGCTGCCCCAGCCCTCCCACACCAGGAGGGCTCCGCAGGGAGCACCCCGCTGCCGTCCCAGAGTCAATCGGGCTCGTCAGGCTGCCGTCACCCCTCCGAAGCCCAGGACCTCCGCCGGCGCGGCGGAGAGCACGTGTCTAGCTGCACTTTTACAACCGGGCGAAAGTTCCTGTGGTGGCAGGACGCGCGGCCGGCACTGCCCGGTGCAACCCCCGGCTAAAAAAATCGCAGCCCGAGTCACAAGCCTGTTAAGACCCAATTAACAAAAACGTCATGCATCAGCGACGCACGTTTCGTCCAGAACTTGTAATTCCACAGTTTTCCCAAGTAACTTCTCTCCCTCTATTTTCTAGTCATTAGATGCCCTCCCCTGGGTGCGAGCGGTTGCCTTCCCATTGTGTTGCGAAAGGGTTAGCGGGCCAAGACGTCCAAAGGAAAAGGGTGTCAGTACTTGCTGCCACTTTGCAGCGGGGAAAATATTTTTTTAATTAAAAAAAACCACTTTCAGAATCAACTCTTGCCGCTCCCCAAGCTGGGGCAAAGC
>NW_010248977.1:1190-1550 GCF_000690775.1 Eurypyga helias
GGCGGTCTGGGGGGGTGACGGCAGGGAAGGGGCCGGCTCTGGCCGGGCCTCCGCAGAGAAGAGGAGGCCGTGGAGAGGACTTTGTCTGGCAGATGGGTGCAGCTATCGAGCTTACGCAGTAGTGGGTTTTTGGCTGCCCGAGTGGGTAGCCTGTTGTTTACTGTTTATGGATTTGTCAGTTTTAATTATTGTGAAGTGCCCAGATGCTCTGGCGACCAGTGCCATAAGCATTTAGGGAGCAAATATATAACGAAATGCACTTGAGAACATCTCCGCTTCCTCCCCAGCCCTTTCCTCGGCAGAACACCGGCTCTCCTCGGCGCGGACGTGCCCTGCCGCCGGGGGTGTGATGCTCCCCAC
>NW_010248977.1:1649-2525 GCF_000690775.1 Eurypyga helias
CCAGCCCCACGTTTTGCCGCTCCGCCCTGGGCGTGCAAATCTGGATGCAGATCTGCTTCCTTGCACCTTTCTTTTTTTTAACCGTTCATCTTTTTAAGGTTATTGGTCTCTGTTTTGTATAACAGAGCTACGTGCATGGCAAATAGCATAAATGTATCCCAGACGCGGCCGTTTAGGAACGCTCCCCCCGGTTATGCATGTACTTTTCATCTGCGGTAGTGGGGCTGCAAGTGGCCGTCTCCAGGCGCTCAACAGCCCGCTCTTTCCTGACTCCATTGTAATCCACATTCCCCCTCCCTCCGTGAAACGCTGCGCTAGATAAATTCCACTGTATTTCAGAAAGTTTTCCACAGCTCCCTAAGTGTTTCCATATGACACTGTGCTCTACAGGTAACTTGAGTTAAAGCCGTTCCTAAGCAAAACTCCCTGTAAAATTTTCCACTATCTCAGCAGTACTCTATGTGCTGTCATTAACGCAGAGCACACACATTTCTGCGCGGGATTTGCAGCGATGTCAGACTGCTCAGGGAGCCCCAGTTAGGGGTTTTTTATGTCCGTTTTTTAAAAGAACCCTTCCCCGCTCGGGCCTTTCGCCTGCTCATTTCCTGAGGTCCTTTTCAACGGTGGGAGACGCAGCTTTCTAAGCCGCGCAGGCTCGGAGCACGGCTCGGGCTGGGAGCGGCGTGGATAATGCCAGCCTTGTTCCTGCTGCCTTTTCACTCTGTTCCCAACCCTCCTTTTTCCACCCGTTTCCCCAGGAGCGGCAGCAAACCCTAAATCGCAAACACCTGCTCCGTACATCACCCTCGGGCCTGGCAACAGTGCACCAGCAGCAGCGCTCGGCAGCCCCGCGGGGAGCGTCACCCCACGGCGCTG
>NW_010248978.1:0-1228 GCF_000690775.1 Eurypyga helias
CCTTCCCTCCAGCGTGTCAACTGTATTCCCCCACCCCCACCTTCCAAGTACAAAAAGAAAAGACAGTGAAAGTGTTCTGAAGTAACAATACAGTGTTCACTTACCTTTAACAAAATAGCCTCAATGATATCAGTGCTGGAAATTTAATCTGAAAAGCTACATGGAAAACTGGAAAAGCTGAACTAGAGGAACATTTTCTCAATTGAGGGAACAGGTTGTGGGGACTTGTATTTAAACAAAAAAAACCCAACAAAACTCTTATTCTTCCTCAACTAAAACTACATAATACACAGAGCTATCCTTTTTTCCATAAAAGTATGAAAGTGATCAGTACTCAGGAAATTCTGATGAATTGAAGGGTTTTATATGCCAAATACTATGCTGTGAGAAAGTATGAGCAAGCGTATTTAGGGAAATATTATGAAGTCATAGCAACAACTGGCACAGAAAAACACTATTTGTACAGCACTGCTTAAAAATAAACTGAATACGGAGATAGGAACACTAAGCAGCATGAGTCACGCTGCCTGCATGAAACAATTATTACAGCAGCCAGTCCTTTAGCACATTTTTTGTTAGGGTTTGGTTCTCCCATCCTTCAAGTGCATTTGCAGAGGTTTCACAATGAAAGCTCATTGCCCTTTCATTCGCAGGGTCTTCCATTTCACGACTAAAAGTAAACTGAGGAACAACTAAGGCTGCCAGTATAAAAAAAAGTCTGGGAAATTTAGATCAAGATGACAAAAAAGATTTATTTTGCACAGAGCCTCCACAAATCGGCACCTGCATCTCACCAAGTCTGGGGCTCTTTGGTCAGCCAGGTTGCAGCAGAACCAGTAACTCCACAGGAAAAAGCACAGTGCACACACCCAGTTCCTATATTCCCACAACAGTCTGGCTTCATCCACACTCTGGCCTTTGCATTCTCACTCCACGACTCCAGGCCCAACTCTTCAGGCATACCTACACTGCCTTTTTCTGGTCCCTCAACTCCTCGCTGAGCAGCTTCCACCCACCTTCACGCCGACTGGTAAACCAGCTCGCCAAACAGGACGGATTAACACCGAGCTCACATCCCCATCTTCTAGAGCACGCACATCAGCCTAGGCTTCTCCCATCCAGCTGGCCGTCTTTATGGAACTGGGAAGTGATGTGTACCTTTATCCCCCACGCTCTTTAACATTCCTCTGAAACGCACCAATTGACTCAAAAGTTAGGGAAGCACAAA
>NW_010248979.1:0-16795 GCF_000690775.1 Eurypyga helias
CTCTTGTGAGACCCCACCTGCACTTTACACTGCAATTCCTTCCACACTCATTCTTGTAGGATTTACTTGGCCATTTATATAAAAAATCATATATATAATGGTCATGTCTGCATGACACTGGTCTCCCAGTATGCAGCATATGTGTATTAGGAATCAGATGCTGAACTCAGTACGAATTTGAAGGTATCCCACCAAATTATCCTCCAGCAATACAATGTGGACTAATGACACCAGAAAAAGCAAATACTATGTAGTGCCCAAGTATGAAAACAGGAAGCATTAGTAAAGCGAAACCTGCTTTTTTTAACAGCTACACACAGAAACACTGCAAACAGCAATCCAGCAAAAGCAAGTTTTTGACTGTGGATCTTCCAACAGTGTGCTCTGATTGTCCACAGCGTGGTCTGCTAAAGCAAAGTGGTCACCTAACTCAGCTCAGAAGTGCAAGTTTCAGGGCAAAAAGACTCAGACAGAGAGAGTGAGCACAGCACCCTATCCAGAGAGTGCACATCACGAGGAAGCAGGTCTCTTACCTGAAAATCCTCATCTTCAACAAGCCAAACAAGGAGCTGAAATTCGCAATGAAGATGCCAAAGTGTGTTAAAATGATGAGCCAAATGAGGGCTCTGGGAATTTTAGGAAGCCTTCTCCTGAAAAACCACATGGTGAGATGGCTGAGAGTGACAGAGGCTCTGCTGCTGCTGCCCAGAGGTGCTCGCTAGGCAGTGCTTTTCAAAGGTGTGTTGAATGAGTGGGCTGGTCTTCTCGGGACTTCACCACCCCCTCTCCCCCAACATTTCCAGACACTCCGCACACAGATCTGATTTCTGAGACAAGACAGCAGCTTTGCACTGTTCCTGTCTATCACCACAAGCTTATTGCAACACAGAGTGGGGAAAAAAACACCTTCTACTGCAAACAATGGAAGTTTCCTATATTATCCTTAATGAGGTTAGTCCGGTGTGAGAAGGAAACCCTTTATCTCTGATCTGGTGGAAGCATCACAGGGATCATGTGTGAATTATGGAAGAAGCCACAGTTACAGTCAAAGAAAGGAGGTTTCAGACCACCACTTGCCCAGGGGCACAAGCAAGAGTCTAGGCATAACCGTAAAGAGATCTTTGTTTTCTTCTTCATGCAGTAATCGCTTGCAGCTTTGATCCAGAAGCAATCCCTGCCCCCCCAGACTGATGGCTAGGTACACACCTGTTCTATTTTGTGTGCTGGTTTGGGGATAATTTTCTTCACAGTAGCTGGTATGGGGCTATGTTTTGGATTTGTGCTGAAAACAGTGTTGTTAATACCGAGGATTTTATTTCTGAGCAGTGCTTACACAGAGTCAAGGACTTTTCTGCTTCTCACCCCACCCCACCAGCGAGGAGACTGGTGGTGCACAAAAGGTTGGGGAGGACAGAGCCAGGACAGCTGATCCAAACTGACCAAAGGGATATTCCAGACCATATGTTGTCATGCTCAGCAATATAATTTTGGGGAAAGAAGAAGGAAAGGAGGGAGATAATTTTGGGGGAAGAAGAAGGAAAGGAGGGATGTTCGGAGTGATAGCGTCTGTCTGCCCAAGTAACCATTACATGTGACGGAGCGCTGCTTTCCTGGGGATGGCTGAACACCTGTCTGCCCATGGGAAGTGGTGAACCAATTCCTGTTTTGCTTTGTTTGCATCTGTGGCTTTTGCTTTACTTACTGAACTGCCTTTATCTCAACCCACAGGTTTTCTCAGTTTTCCAATTCTCTCATGGGGGTGTGAGCAAGCAGCTGTGTGGGGCTTAGCTGCTGGCTGGGGTTAAACCATGACACCTTGTGCTTGCTTCTAAAAAAGTCAAAGACTCCTTGCAAATCCACCATAGACCAGAGGAGTTTGTGTTTAAAGGCAGGTTAGTGCTTGGGTAAAGCATTAGAGGACAGGGCTTAAGAGTCAGCTCTTTAACAAAGCTGACCTGCCTTTAGGGCAAATGGAAAATCTTCAATCTATCTTTTCTGAAAGGTGCCAACTTCATCACAATCTAACCTCGTTATTGCTGACAAACTTGTTACAGAGGCCTGCCTGCAGCTCGGGTTCCCGAGCTGAATCAAGAATCACTTCAGCTCTGAGCTGCTTGCACAGAGAGCAGCAATATTCACTCTTCAGCTGCTCTTCTTTGTGAGCTCTCAGTCAAAACTTACTCCAGCACCAACTCTAGGACTGGTCTTTTACCTTTGGCTTTTGAACTCTTGCCCCATCACTTCACAGGGATAACCGAGTGGCCAGGAATGATGGCTATGTCAGTTCACCACTGAATCAGGGCATCAATGGATTTGAGTCTGTGGCTAATTGTAGAATTTAAAAGAACTAGATCACCCTGGTGACCCTCACAGTACAGCACCCTGAAATTCAGTTGGTTTCAAGGAAGCATCTATTGTAGCTGAATTTTTATTCCACATAACATCAAAATATATTTCAAGTTTCTTGTATCTCTGAATCATGCCATCATGGACAGACAGACAACTGCTTTCTACACTGCTACCCTTAGTGGGGCCCTGGTCATTTGAGGTTTGTACAGTACAACCAGGCTTTGCTCATCTACAGTGTCAATTAAAACAAAGCTTCACTAATGCCAAATGCACATGAAACTGTCCAAGAGTAATGAATCCCTGGAACTCTAGGGGTTTGCACTACACTTGAACAGCCTCAGACCTAGGATATGTTGCTTCTCATTGATGGGTAGCACCTGATAATCTCTCTGCCAGGTTCCACAAGACTTACCTCATCCTCTACTCTTCATGAACATTAGTGGTCTGCCTGAAGAAGGCTGACAGAATTGGGCTTGTTCAGCCTGGAGAAGAGGAGGCTCCAGGGAGCCCTTAGAGCCCCTTCCAGTGCCTGAAGGGGCTACAAGGAAGCTGGGGGGGACTTTTTACAAGGGCCTGTCATGACAGGACAAGGGGTAATGGGTTTAAATTGGAAGTGGGGAGGTTTAGATTGGATATCTGGAAGAAATTCTTCCCGGAGAGTGTGGAGAGGCACTGGGACAGGTTGTCCAGAGAAGCTGTGGATGCCCCATCCCTGGAAGTGTCCAAGGCCAGGCTGGATGAGGCTTGGAGCAACCTCGTCTAGTGGAGGGTGTCCCTGCCCATGGTAGGGGGTGGGACTGGATGATCTTTAAGGTCCTTTCCAACCCAAACCATTCTGTGATTCTATGGATCTTTGGCAGTCCAGAATACATCTCCCCACTAGCAGAGGGAAAGAATATCAGAGAGAAACACGACAGCAAGAAAAACGTTTACCTGTACCAGAGATATAGTTTTACTTGCTGCACCAAAGGGGTCTTACAACTCATGGGGAGCTGTTAAATATTAACCCTGACAGTTCAAGGGGAGATGGCCATATTGCTTCTTACAACACAGGCTGCTTTTGCACAGTTCTTATCAAAAATAAAGCTCAGATGTAAAAAATCTCACAATCTCAGCAGCTAGCATTCCGTTACTAAATACACAGAGAGCCGAAGACGTTTGCTTTAAGTTACAGAAAAGCCAGCTAACAGGTTTCACACTTACCTTGTATCTTCCCATGTACCCAGCAAAGAGCTACAAGGATTCTCTGTACAAGGCTCAGCAGTAGCTGCATTTCTTTATTGTCCAAAGCTCCTGACAAGTTACTCTCTCTGGATTGAAGTGCAAGGCCCTGGTTATCAGAGGACCTAGGAGAGAAAACCAAAACATTAACACTATAACACAGGTTTGAAAAGCCCTTGAGGAAACACAAAGGGAGGGAGGTAGTCCAGGATACAACCCTGCCTCCATCTACAGCAGAACATTTCACCATTGCTCAAACTGAGCCTAAGATCAAAGGAGATCTGTTGAACAATTACAGGCACTGAGAAAGGGATCAGTTAAGGTATTTCCATATTCCTGGGCAGTCCTCATTAGCTCCAGGGAATTCTAGAGAGGTGGGCTACAGGCCTGGATATGCAGCAGGCAAGCAGCAACCCTGTGCCCACAAGGTCTCCAACAAGACATTCTTACAGGAAGAAGCATCAGTCCTGAAGCACTGATACGCAAGAACACATGGAAACGGCTTCACTTCAGCCTTCCTCTTTCAAGCCCTCTGCACCTTCAGGCATACTGCTTGGAAGAAGCTGCTTGTGTGCAATTACACAGCATTTTTTTGTTAATAGGGTCCCAAAGGAAAATTCTGGAGGCAGCAAATATTTTACTTCAACCTCCTCCACGTAACATTACTGCAAAACTCCGAGCCACCAGGGACAGCAAGATTCTTACAACCAGAAAAAACCCAGCTTTTTCTTAAAAGCTTTCTTTGCTTTTATAAAATGGTCTGACAATTGTGGAGAACATGCCTGTAGTACTCTGTGTTCAGGAAAGACTGTGCTTGGGGGAATATCCAAATCTCTGGCAAGTACATTAGCCAAAAGCAGGCTTGCTATGCAAAACACACAGCTTTTCACCTTCTTCCTCTAAGAAAAGAAAACCTAAAAAACCCTATCAGAGTACTGCCTTTCACTTCCTTGGAGTATTATTTCATCCTCCTCCACCCTCACTGCTCAAATCTGTCAGCTCAGGCAGCTAGGCCGGTTAGCTCACACATGAGGTCAGGTTGGGAAACGGGATGTGTTGTAATTCCTAAGCGAAGGCCTGGTGAATACTGAGGCCAAGACAAGAGTTGCTCCCTTGTAAAGCTCTGAAAGAAGTATGATTCCTGGGACATACAGGCCTCCCAGCCCTCAGACAGGAAGATAGTAAGCAAAGACTGCACCTAACACGGGTGTTAGCAATTTCTCAAGGGCCACAGGCCAGAAGCCAGTCTCCATTTCCAAATGAGAGGAGTTTTTTTTGTTTGTTTCTTGGGAAGTCCTACCAGCAATCCCAGGAGATGATGCTTCTCTCGTGGCGTAGAGACTCCGAGTCCAGCACTGCTGCTCCATGTTCAGTGTGTCCAGCTACCAACATCAATGCCCTCACCAGAAGTTCTTCAATTCTTGAGCACTGTGAAAACAAGACTTGTTTTTTTTAAGCAAACTCCACCTGGGACTATCAAGTGAAGGTGGTTATCTGTTTGCACTTTTCCATCTCCAACAGGCTATTTAATTCCACATCCACGTAGCTGTATCCTGGACAGATAAAAGGCAGGCTTTCCTTTCTATTTTTTTTTCATAAACAAACTTTATCTCCATTAGATCTCAAGCTGTGTGTGTTGTGGGTGTCGGCTAGAGTCTGAACTATGCCAATAATTTATCTGTGTGCACGTTCTCCAGAGGGCTGTGTATCAGAACTTGCTTACTTGTCTGTGCCCTGTGTGCTTTCCGTTCTCCCATGGCTCTGGGCTAGGGAACCGAGCATCACAAAATGTGTTTTAAGAACAGAGCTGCTTCTACAAACCAATCAAGCTTCACTGTAGGACAAACTTGCCTTTCAGTGATGTCCACAACATATCAAAAGCAGTACTTGACTGGAAGCCTGTGGAATGAGGAGCTGCTAATGAAGCTGGGGATGTTTGGCCTGTTCAGTTTTACTTGGTCATACAAGAACTGAGTGAGTTATCATTGGGAGAGAAAAAGAATGACATTTCTTGCAGCATGCAACTGCTCAGTGGTCATGCCTGTGAGTTAGCAAAGGCTAAGCTAGCAAAGGCTTGGCTTGGAAACCTAGGTTCTTGATTTCCCCTCCCAGCTCAGTAGTCATCTGCCGAAACACATGCTTTCAGGCTGGGAATCCAGGGCGGGGAAAATTACAAGAGCAAACTGCACAGCTATTTGTCTTGCTTTCACCAAACAAAACTGATAGCCCCAAAACTCCCAAGCTTGCCTTAAACCCACACTCACTGGCTATTTTCCAGCAAGTCCCTTCTGCAAGAAACCTCCTCTCAAAACCACTGAACAAACACCCAGAGACAACAGCATTTATCGGGGCAAAGCCCCCACCACTTCTACTGCTGCACTTGCAAGAATACTCACTTTTGCCACAGAACAGAGCCTCAGAGAACTGTGCCAGGTGAGGCGCAGCTTAGTGAGCCAACTGGTCTGTGTTGTCCATGGCCTGAAACGTCCCAGGAGAGAAAGAAGCAGTAGCTTTCATAGTGGAGCACTAGCAAGCACCTCCTCGGTGTCCATACAGCAGAGCTGCAAGGAAACATATCACCTGTGGGTTTTTTATTAGTGATGTTTTGTCTGCTTGGTATCCAGCCTTGCCCAGCTAATGCCCCAGTAAAGAAGCTGCCTTGAATCTATGTTGTGACAGCAGATGATATGGGGCCAAGCTGGAGAATTTCCCTCTCTCCCACATGGTAATGGGAACATCGCCAGGCTTCTCCAGCCAGCTCCCACACACCAGGGAAAGTCCTTGCCTGGAGCAATCACTGGGAGATGGGGTGTAAGTGCTCTGAATTTGGCCATGTTACAGCCTCCGTTTACGGGAACTTGGTTTAGTTCTTCCTGTAAGCACAATGACTACTCAGCGCCTTGAGCAGGTTCGCTAGAGCCAGAGCTAGAGATGTTAACCTCAGCACGGAGTGAAGCAGACCAAATCTTCCATCATGCTGCTCTTCTGATTCTTGAGCTTCTTGCCATTCCCCCATCCCACTTCAGCTGCAACACTCAAATGGCTCTGGTCCCTGCATTCCTTTCTCAGATACACAAAGCTCGGAAGACTGATGGGCCGCCTCATTTGAGAGAATAATAAAAAATAACAACATACAAAACCAAACCAGAAAATTACATTCCCAGCAACAATGGCTGGAAACGTCAGCACAGAGGCTGGAAAGAACCAGGCATCCATTATCCAAAAGCCTCCCTCAACAGCCTTTTGTCCCTGCCACCCCAGCAGGAAGCCTAGCTGACAGAGAGAGACAAAACTGACACCACTTGAGAGCTGATTTGGGTTGTAGGTTTTTTTCCCTTTAAAATCTATCTGATGGCAAGGAATAAAACACTCTGTTCCCTGACTAGGTATCTCTCAGAAAGCTCTTCTCCCAGTGAGCAGAGCAGTATTGCAGACAGGCGAGGAGGTAAGTTATTAAACTCGTGGCTAGCTGACCCCCCATCAGAAAAGCACCTCTCTAGCTCCCGTCCCTGACAACTGCCAGAAGCAGGAGCATTCCAGGTCTCTCCACTGCTCCAAAGACAAGAATCACAAAGCCTAAATCCCTCTCTGTATCCCTGGCAAGAAATGCAGGCACACTACCTCAGCACTTCACATCTGCTGTGAAAACCAGGCCCCGCAGAGACATGAATTAGACAACCACATCAGTGCAGGGGTCTACTAATTTTAGAGCCAGAAGTGAAGTATTTCTTTCTAAAGGTCTTTCCTATGCTCCTCCCACTGACCTAACATCTGAAACCATTCCTCTTGACATCTGGGAGGACAAATGTGCCGTTTGGCATCCTTTGGGGTGAAAAGTGCTACAGGAATGCAAGATGGAAGCCTGCTTCTTGAGTGGTATAAATCATGTCCCTGACTTACACTTGGAAAAATGTGGCCTCACAGTGCCTTCCTCTCCGTTCCTGACTGATGGATACACCGGAGAAGTGCAGTCACATTTTTAGCTGCATACCACAGACACAGGGTTCTGTGAGAAGCAAGATGGATTTACTGCTGGAAATCACATGCTTCTCTTCCCGACTCTCTCTTTTGTCTACTGTCTTCTTTTGACAGTTGTTCTCCTCCTATATTCAGACACCTAGGGGGTCCTGTGCTACTTATCTCCATCCTCCTCCTATTAACTTGACAGAGGCTTTTGCCAGCCATGGAGAGAAGGTAATTTTTTGCCACCCCAGTTGCACACCACCCACCAACCTCATACTGGGAAAACCCCAGCCAAAGCAATTGCTGGGGCAGGAGAGCAGCACGCTGTGCTACTGTAGAGGAAATAGGAGATCCTTGTGCTCAGGAAGGGCATGCCATTCTCTCCTGGTTCCCTGGGAATTGCTTAGCATCTGTTCAATCAGGGTTTGTCTCACAGGCCTTAAATCTCCTGGAAGGACACTCCTGTTGCACAGTCTCAGCTGGGGCCAAGAGATTCAGCCAGTCTGTTTCTAACAGTGCTGTGCAATGACATTTTTAATCTCCTCCCATGAGCTGCACTTCCTAAAGATGGGTGTCACTCTACGGAAAAGCATGGCATGGAGACATCAAGCAGGACATACACTGAGTGTTTGTTCCTAGCTCCACAGCTTGCATCTCAAGCCTTCTGTCCCCATTTTTAGTTATCAAATGTGAATGATCAGGCCTACAATAGGAGCAGTCTAAGATGTGCTGCTGTTAAGAGGATGATGTCAAATTCAGGTGGTGTCAGGCCCTTGTGCTAATCTCCATAGCCTGCCCTTACAGCTTTCTCCTCTGTATCAAGCATTTTGCACTCACTGAGACGCTACCCATTCATCTAGAATGAGTTACACTGCAGAGCCACAGCAACCAAGGCTGGAAGAGACATCTTGAAAGGTCATCTCATGCAGCTCCAGGCTTCAGTGATATCTAAACCAACCCTGTAACTCCAAGCAGATGTCAGCTGGTGCTTGTCTATCTTTCCGTGTTTGAGGTTTCCCTCCCTCTCTCTAAGCAATCTGCACCGCTGCGTCATACTCCACTAACGGTCATCAAGGGCACCCCCTTTGCTCCATCTCACCTTTCAGCTTAGTCAATATTTGAGTTCATATTTATCCCTTGATATTGTAATAGTTAAGTAAACAAAATCCCAGTTAACTAAAATAATTGGTATCCTAAGAGTAAATGCACAAAACACTCAAGAGCAGGAGGACACTGAGAGCCCTGTAAAAAAATAAGGGCTGTGGAAAATGACTCTTCTGGTTGTTTAACAACGTGTGCTATTCTGTAAAACCATATGGTAAAGTGCTCTGAGAATTCAAGAGCAAATAACAAGCAGTTGGGTTTATAAACTTTATGTAATTTACCCTAATGCACTTTCTAATTACCTGACTGTGTTTCCTTCAGTTAATACCGAACATCAGTCGCTGCTGAGAGGAAGAGCCACACCACAGCACCACACACTTTTCCAGATAGAAGGTCTCTGAAATAAACAGAAAGGAAACAGAGCACTAAAAGGCTGTTAATCACATGAGAATTTAACCAGGACGGTGCCAACAGTCCTGCTTTTGTCCAGAGATACATGGGTATCTTTTTGTTTTCAGCCACAACAGAACCCTCAAGGCTGAAGCCACAATGCTCCGGCAGCTCACAAGTCCAAGGTGGGCTATTTGTTTTGCCACTGCCAAAGTTATTTCATTGATGTTCAGGAGGTCAATCTATTAAAAACATTTGGATATGTCAAGTGCCCCTCAAACACATTAAATTAACTACCCTGTTTCATGGATGGAAGTTCAGGTCCTCCTTAAAATAAAATTTGATTGAGAATAAGCTTTGTCTTACTCGTAACTCACATCTACAAAATGCACACTGTCTCTTTCAAGACAAGTAAGTGGCATTTTACTCATGGAATTTCACATGGTTTGCTATCTAATCTATGGAGGAAAAAAAAAATTCCCATCTTGTCATGTGGTTAGTCTTTGGGTTCCCTGTTACCCTGTAAAACAATTTATTGCCTAGGGCTTGCGGCTGAATTGCAAGACAGTTCTTCTAGGCAGCCCGTTCTTTGAGTTGTCTACTGTTTCCTGCCGAACGCCGGATTCCGCCCGCCTCTCACGTCTCTTAATATCAGCATTTCACAAGGTCTGGCCTTACAACTTCAAGGAAACCAGAAGGCTGCAGTTCCACTTACGCATAAATAAATCCTGCGTGCTTCACTAAAAAGGCCACTCATTGTACATCCCCCAGGCACAAATTTCTGCTCTACAAACTTCGAAGCGCACCACTGCTCTGGAAAGTCAAACGGTATCTGAAGGCTGCCTGATCTTGTGCTGGGGACGCTGGGTTAGACAGGCTCAGTCACAGCTACCTGTTCTACCTGCCTGCACCCAAAATGCCAGAATCAAGACAGGCTTGGTGCTCACCATCGCCAGGGTTGTCCTGAGGGCCAGACCAAGTCACACTCACGCCTGCAAAACCCTTGGTCACTAGTTTTATTAACCTGGTTTGACTCTGAGCACAATCCAGGTGATGAAATTTCGTTTCAACACTGCAACTGGCAAGTGGAATTGATGCCGGAAGAGATACGCAGAACTGGCAAACAACAGATCATCCTCACACCATCTCTTCCTACGGGCACCGGAACACAACTTTAAATGACAGACCTGTCAATACCGTCAGCTGAGCGTCCCGAGGAGCACGCTGGCAGTCCCCAGCCACCTCCTTCTCCAAAAGGAGCTGTAGACATCACTGTTTTGTGATATTGCGTGCTCACAAAGAAGGAAAATCAAGAACATTGGGCAGGCAGCTAATGCTGTGTCCTGCCTCCTGGTAGGTTTCTTTAGAGAGAAAAGGAAGGTTTGTACGACGGGGTCTCAGATCACAGCTCTGCTATCCAACCAGGTGCTGACGAGCCCCTAGCTTGAGGGGACAGAACCCTACCATTACGATCACCACGTGTTCTCCCACCTTCCCACAACGTGGTGGTTCAGGCTTGGGTTCCCAGATCCTAACCCAAAGTGTCTGCCTGTGTGTGCCCCCACAGACACTGAAACAGTCACTTTTTCTCAGCTGCATCAGTCACTATGGCTGCAGAGGGCAGGATAAAGCCCACCCTAGTTTGATAGAATTAGCGAGAGGTGTCTGCCTCACCTCGTACTGCAGGAAGGTGAGCAGGGACAGCAACAGGGCTTGTCAGTATAAATATTACCTGTCATGCACAGGTCATTCCTGGGTACAGAATATCCGTGTACAAACAAGGCCAACTCACCCTTTACTAAGAAACCATTTGCCACAAAAGGCTATAGGAGGAGCTGGCAAGAAGGATGGTGGGAGCCAGAGAGAGCAGGTGATGCTCCTGCAGTTCCATGGGATCCCTCCCAGACATGCAGCATCGCTCAGCTGCCAAGACAGACCTTTGTCTTGAAGGAGCCTGGGAACAGAGCAGCCTCCCAGGACAGCACTTCTGCTGGAAACCAGTGTAAAGGTGCTGGATGCAGGTCCATCGTCTGCTCTGCCTGTGCACCCAGACTTTTGCAGTGGTGGACACGCCACTGCCCACCACTGGAGCAGCCCCACTAGCAGCCTAGCATGGGTCAAGGGGCTTCTCCCAAACCTGCAGCATCCCTGCAGAGATGACTGCTGAGCTGCAGGTGAAAGAGCAAAGTGCAAGAGGAGAGGAACGATCCCAAATTTTGTCTGCACAAGCTTTCAGTCCCTAGAACAGGAAACCACTTGCTAACACTTACAGTTAGTAGGATCTTCACAGTTGTGCCTGCAGGGTGTCCCAGCCAAAATATTTCAGTGGTGAAAGCGTCCCAGCAGGCATTTCCTCAAGGTCAACACGCAGGCCCAAGAGCCACTGGTACAGGGGTTTCTATTTATGACTTTATATTACACAGGAATTCCTCTCTGCTGCAATAAATTACATTCTCAGTTATTAATATCAGATTTTCTCCCCTACTTTTGCTCTCTGATGTGAATGTTCTGAGAACAGCTAGAGGGGAGAATGGAAAGCTTTGGAACATGTCTCAGGAGCAGCACAAAGGACTGCTGGATCTTCCAGTCGCCTGAATGGTGTGTTAAATCAAACAGCCAAACAGAAAAACCAGAAGGTGTGTAGGACAGTGTCCAATTTCCTCGGGGCATTTCAGGGAACCATCTCATCAACCCACTGGCAGCACTGCTAATTTTACACTGCAATTGTAGGGTTGTTGAAACTGTCCTAGTCTGCACACAAAACAAAAGTAGAGGACTGAATGCTCCTGGGTGTTCATAGGCAGCTTGAAAATAGCTGAAAGATAAAACCCTCTCCTAAAAACAAGTTTTCAGGTGCCTCTGCTCTTATCTCAAGGTTGCTGTGTTCCTACAGTGCTCCTCTCCCTCACTAACATCATATAATCCTAGCCTGCCACAGGGCCAGCAGATGAGACACAGAAATCCTTTCTTGCAGGACAAAGAACCACAGCCCGCACAGGAGAAAGAACCGGCAATACCCAACCTACAATTTTCATGCAGCTTTGCCTGAAATAAAGCCTTCTTGCTCATGCCAAAAGTCAAACTTCACCACTACAAAGCTGATTGCAGTGTGTGGGTGTGAAAATTTCAGCATAATCTGTACAGAGAATAGCCAGTGGGTTTCTATTTTCTCGCTCCGGTTTCCACTGGTCTTTCTATTGTGAATGTGCAGGTAACACCCTGTGTAACTCATCCAATAGCTTCACATCACAATGGAAACACAAACAAAACAAAGACCATGGAAGAGAACAGGCAACATCTACCCAGGCTGATCAAAAAACTGAAGTGGCACAAACACACACAGAGGAGATCTTTTAACAAAAAGCCAAAACAAACAAAGTTCAGAGAACAACAGGTGTGAGTCTCTCTCCCAGGCACTCTGATTACACACAGACCACATCTCACAAGTACCCAGGAACTGTAGTGTCTCCATGTAGTGAAAGACATAGCTCTGACCTTTAGGACAAACGTCAAGTGCTGTGACAAGCATAGGCAGTCATTCCACCTCCCTTCAAATCTGTTCCCCCAGGCACTGCTGGTATATCCATCCAGTCACATGTTCAGGAAGTCCCTCTCCCCTCAAAAGGTCATGGTCATCTCCCATTAGCTGCTGGACCATGAAAACAAAATGAAACAGCTGGATTTTTAAATGGTCCTTGCTGACATGAAAAGACACACTCCACACAAACTGAGCGGCAGCTAAAGGGAATTCAGGGTGTCAGGAAGGATTAGAAAGATCCTGAGCTTCAAGGGGGGAAGAGATTGAGTCCAAACAGCTTACAATGAGACAAGAAACTAAGGCATGAACCTGCTGCTGTTTTGCATCTGAAGTCAGGACTTGCTTCACCTATGAACCACTGGCAACCTCAAAGTAAGATACTATCTCTTCCAACCTCTGCTTTGCCTTGTAGCAGCCGGTCTCCAGACCCGGGTTAGTCACACCCATGCGTGCATCCCACCGGAGCAGCTCTCCACCAGCTCAGATATGGCTGCTGCAGAACACAGGCACCGCCGAAAGCCTTGCCAGTGACACAGACCATCACGCTCTGCGCTGAACCAGTGCTGTCACACTGCGGGTTTCTACCTGTACTCCACCGACTAGAAATGCTGGTCAGAAACACCTACTGCCAGCAGACTGCAGTTTTCCCTGCAAAGATCTCCTCTGCTACCAGAATTCAGCGTATCTGGAAACAGAGAGAAGCTGACGGGCAGGTCTACGATGCTGGAAGGCACTAAAAATTCAAAGTATCACCTTCTGGAAGAGTTACTGAACCAATGTGGCCATCCTCACTACAAACCAAACACTTTTACTACTTCCATTCCCACCCTCCCATTTCCTTAAAACCAGTATCTTGAGTAAATTTCTGCTTTCATCAATTCTTAGCAGCAGAATTCCAACAATCAAGCCATAGGCAGAGGTTGTAAAACAATTTCTCTTGTTTCCTTTCAAAAAAAAGGCTGTAACAGTGTTTATAAGGAAGACAAATTACAAAGGCAGCGATCCACAAAGTCTTCTCCTTCCTTAGAATCACAGCTGTATCTTCAAAGAGAGCTATAAAACAATACAGTAAGTTACAAGGACGTTAGAACAATGCCACTCAAGTCACAAATACCTATTTCAGGTCTTATCTACTGCTACGGCAGGCAAACAAAATTCAGACTCAAGTCCTGGCCTCTGGAAAGGTGGTTTCATCAGAAGAATGTGTCTTCTCCTGCACAATGAAGTGTACCCACGGGCCCAGCTAGCTTACTGCTCCTGACCCACAGGTACTCATCCTGCAGGTGGAACAAAGCTTAACTCCCAGGGGCTGGGGGGGGTTGAGGAAAGCTTTAAATGAGATTTTTTAGAAAAATTCTGGTCTTGATCAGGAGGGAATGGCTCAGAAAATATGAGTTTTCCCATCTGGAGCCATTAGCTAAGTTTAGCCAGCCTCAGGAATGCTGGATAACA
Source organism: Eurypyga helias (assembly GCF_000690775.1). Lineage (NCBI taxonomy): Eukaryota > Metazoa > Chordata > Aves > Eurypygiformes > Eurypygidae > Eurypyga > Eurypyga helias. The sequence goes on from NW_010248979.1 coordinate 14,018, forward strand.
GGCGGATCACAACATGCAGGATTGGTGAGAAGTTTGTTGAGGAGAAAAAGACTGGGCACATCCTTCTCAATTCTCCCTGAGGCAAACCAGTGCTTGGTCTTCGGCCTGAGCTACTGCTGTTTCCACAACACAACAGCACCATCCAGCGGATAAACTACTCGCTTTTCCCTCTCCCACCATCTCCCCATTTATCATCCACAGAAAACCTTCTTCCCGTTCTGAGCACTTTGGGGTTTCGTTTACTTCAGCCTTGGGTTAGAAAAGGTGAGACACTTCAGGAGAGTGGTAAAAAACAGCTCAAACCAGAATCATACTTCCTCCTGCCGGGCAGCATCGTCTCCCTCCAAGGATTACCTTTCCTTGCACCAAGACTGCAAACTCTTAACTGCTGCAGGGGCGGAAAAACCGAACCCTACGGACGCAAGTCCTCACCACACCTCGCCCTGGGATTTTACCAGTGGCAACAGCCTGCCAGCCAGACGGGCTGCCGTGAGTCAGCATGTGACCACACGGAGAAGACACGCAGCCCCCCCCCGCCATGTCCGGCCCAGTTTGCACTGCCAAGTTTGGAAATGTGTTGAGACTGCTTAGGATTCCCCCTGGATGATGCTGGCTGGCTGGTCCATCGCTTTTTGATAGCAGAATCCCTAACAATTCGGGTTAACAGGTGAAAAGAGCCGCAATCCCCAGAGTAGGTATGACACTACCCTCTCGTGGAAAAGAAGATCAATTACCCACTTCCTTTGAGACAAACGAAGATGAGACAAACTTTGTTAGGTTACTGTTCCCAAAACGATTCGGCAGTTAACAGACGCGAGCCGTACGGCATTCCCAACAGCTGATGCCACCATGACTCACTCGCTACACGTACATACCTCAGTGCCTGCATTCATGACCTACTTTGGGAATTAAGAAAGCATTTCAGACAATAAATTTTCCCCTTTAGAAAAAGGAGTGTCCCACAGCGATTCCAGAGCTGTTGGCTGGGATCCAGCGATTGATGTGCTTGATGCGCAACAGAACCAGATGGTCTTTAAGGTCCCTTCCAACCCAAACCATTCTATGATTTCCATGTTTTGCTCTCTTCTCCTTGCAGATTCAACAAAAAAAGTCAGATTCAAATCCACGGTACTAATATTCCATCCCCATCTCCCAAGCTTATCTTTAGGGATTCTTATCACCTAATGCTGCTCCTGTAACTCAGTCTAAATACATATTCATAGATCAGAATCTCTGCTGCTTCACCTGACATTTAGAGAGGACTCACAAGAAAGATCACGTTCCTGGAACACATCAAAATTCCTGTAAAAGCTCACCTTTGTGAGAAAAGCTTTAGCTGTATTATGAAGAAAGGAGAATAAACCAAAATACCCTTCACTTGTGACAAATGGAAGGCAGCAGACGCCACTGTACATTTCCCACCACCTTGGAGGTTATGTTGGTCAGGCAACTTCCGGAGAAACGCAGGGAGAGAAGGTTACAATACCAAGGGATTTATGGAGATATGTCTCTTTGGCCCTTTTCAGAAAGTCCTTGTACCAAAATGTGATTCACCAACAAAAGTGTGCGTGGCAGTAAAGGCGAAGCTGCTTTCTTAAAACAGGAGGTGCTTATGCCACACAGTCACTGTTGATTACCACACCAATTCCCTATAATCACCAGTTACCCCACGTTTCAGAACTAGTTCTTTCACTCCTCAGAGGAAATTATATTCTCTAAAATGGACTGTTATCTACATGATTTTTGAACTTTGTTCCAACCATTCTTATGGGAATAAACCCAATCTATTATAAATTCAGAGGCTGTGGATTTAATTCCATGTCAAATGCACGTAGCCTGGATACAGTGATTAAGAGATGTGAGCGACTGGGGCAGGGGGAGAGTGAGGGAGGGAAGGAGTGGGTTTTCTCAGTCTTATGGTAACTCCAAAGCTGGTCTGGATTGTTCTCCTCCGGTGGATACTAATCAGGACTTTTGCCTTTGATTCATTCTGAGAGATGTCTCGGCGGAATTTATTAAAACTATTTGACATCATTTGCAAAAATCCCGTAACTCTCCTTAACAGCACAGAAGGCAACACAGGATGGCAAATAACCTTGTAGGTGCAAAAAGCAGAGGGTTTACGGTGGGTATGGGGATTTCCTTCAAACAAAAGGACAGTGGAAACCCACCTCTTCACTATCAGATACAGCTGACACATTCGCTGGCATGATTCCTCAGACTGTTGGCACAGCCATCCACTTTGCCTACACTGCTGACGCACTAGGCCAAGCCCAATTTATGTAGCCTACACCAGCTCTAGCGTGCAAAGCAGATGCTATCACATCATGGAGCACAAGGCTCACCAATTCCAGAGGCAACCTATGAAAAAAAGCCCCTTTACAAGGTCTGTAGTCTCCAAACCTGTAACCCCTACAGAGCCAGAGAAGGGCAATTCTGCTTTTTCTTTCCCGTGCTTTCATTTCCTCCACCTACTAAAGCCCCATAACTAAGTCCTTCCATATTGTTTCTAAGCCTGGACCTCTGTTTTGTGCTCAAAGACTGCCTGAGCTTGAATGACAAATTAAATACATCAAAGAACACTGAGGATGTGGAACAAAACACTCTCATTCACTGATCTACCCAAGATTAGATTAAGACAACACAATCTATGCCTTATCTGCAGGATCAAGAGTCCTAGTATTATATTACACTGTAGTATTTAGTGGGATGTCAGGAACACACACAAGAGCATCAGAGAAAACGTGGCTCCAAAGTACCTTGGCACAGATGCAGGAT
>NW_010248979.1:16829-17067 GCF_000690775.1 Eurypyga helias
AGGGCAGCGGCACACAGCTCACATTGCTCAGGCCACTTAGAGATGGACAGATTAACTTCCCAAGGTGTCAGCACAGGTAGATCCCAAGACCATGTCCAAACATGGATTTACTCAACAACAGCTTAAACTACGGTCACCTCGATTTACCTCACTGCACTCCCATTCCAAACCCACCGAAACAAACGTCCTGCAGACTCCGGCGGACTTGGGGCCAGGCTAAACACTCGGTGAAAACGAG
>NW_010248980.1:0-2842 GCF_000690775.1 Eurypyga helias
GCTGCACCCCGTGAGGTGTCGCAGCCACGGGAGCGTCTGTGCGCCTGCCCCGCCAGCGCCCGAGCGGGGAGAGCATCCGTCGCCACCGCAGGGTGCTCTGGGCACAGCCAGTGAAGTGACTGCAAAGCCCTCAGCAGGACTGCTGCTGGCCAAAGGGACTCTTCTGCTCTGTCCTCACATGTGATGCAAAGGGCAGCAGCTGCCAAGGCCCCCCCGCAATCGGGATGGTGTCTTATGTGTGGCTGAGGAGCTGGCACTTGTCCCTACCCGAATCTGTCTCTCCACAAACCTGTCCCCCTGCAAGGCCTGCAGCACTGGCTGCAGATTTAGAAGCTGTGCTCAGCCCTATACAGTGATTAGAATGACAGGCTGCAAATTGGGTGGTGAATTGCAAAGAAGCAAAACCAACATACTGGCCAGCTGAGGAATGAGAAGAGTTGGCAGGCAAGCTCAAACATACATACTTACTTTTGACATGGGAGTTTATTCTTTTCTGCTCGATTGGGATGCTCCAACTCTGCTTCCTTGCATGAGCTAGCAGCATGTTCATGACTCCCTGGCAGCCAACCCCTGTTTGAGACAACCCACCTTGTTGGTGGCCTAGACACTCAAGGGGCCAGATGGCATTTGACATCAAATGCGTTGCTCCCAGAGCACACCCTGCCTGTCTCTCACTGGACTCTCACTTCTCCAGTAAACCTGGACACCTTCCTTCAGTCTGCCACTTGACTGGTGTGATTCTCAATAGACAAGACCACTCCAAGGGCTGTGCTGATGGTTTGACAGCCTCCATCAGCACAGGCAGGTCTAGCTGCCTTTGTTCAAATTCTGCCACAGTGCATCTAGTCTCATTACACCCACAAAGATCAAATTCTTTGAGGAAGTGGGCGAACTGACATCCATGTGCTGCTGGTTGATGTGGCCCATGGCCTTCAAGAACTGGTGGAACACCTCATGTTTTCGCCAGTACTCCTGATGCTTATGAGTAGGCAAATGAGTCCCAGGTGTAGATGCCACATGCTTTGTTTGAGTAGCTAGGGTGCAGAGTTTCCTGCCTCTCAGATCTTCCTTTCCTCACCATAGGTGAAGAGTAAGCAGCACACTTGGTGAAAAAGCACCACAAAACTGCTGACTCCTTAACCTAGCTTCACCTTCCCAAAACTTCTGTCAAGCTGGGATGAATACTTGAAGGTTCTTACTGACTCTTGATAGCTTGGAACCGTTTTGTGGTGCTGGACCCCTAGTATCTCTCTTTGAGCATCTCTGGAGGATGTCAGCCCCCCTCAAGTCTGGGCCTCTTTTGAAGTGCAAAGAAATAAGACCTGGTCTTAGTGTGGCATAAGGGTAGTCTGCTCAGATGCTCACATACTTTCTGTGCAGACAGGACAGCAGAGTCCATTGCATCCAGAATAGGAAGTGGCTGTGTGAACAACCCCACTAGTGACAGTGGTAGAAGGAATTGCCACAGGGCTGGAGGGCAGCTGTGTGCTGCTGCTGAGGGATTTATTGCAGCCGCCTCCCACCTCTCACACACATACATGCTCTGAAGTTCTCCAGCATTCACCCTATGCTTTCATTTGTGAATTCATCCTTGGTAGACAGCACTGCCAGGGATGTCTGGGAACCGAACTGTGGAGAGATTGTGGCCCTGGGTACAAATCCATGGAAGCATTTCCTGCATGGGTCCAGCAGATTTGAATGTGGATGGTCCTGTCAGGGAGCAGCAAAGGCCAGCTGCTCCATAAGGGAAGGTGAGTTGGGAGTGAAACAACAGTAGAGGTGGGTGGCAGCAGTGACCTCACCAACAAGGAGCCAGGATGCTGAGAGGTAAGTCAGAGTCAGGACTGGGTCCAGAGACTCAGTGACTCAGGATCAGGCACAGCCAATGGTCACCCAGCAAGCTGGGTAACAGGGGGGACAGGCCCTTGCTTCTTGCTTTGTTCACAACAGTTCTTATCAGCCAAGAAACTGACCTTGGACTCAGCCATGTAAACTACTTAATTTAGCCAGCTGCACTCCAGTGGAGCACACAATCCAGGCCTTGAGTGTCTACGTCCTGTGCACTGGCATAGGGTACAAGCTTTGTATTCTCATGGTAATTTTGTGATCAAGGTCATGTTGTGCCATCAACCCAGATCCATTCCATATGCCTCTCTCCCTCAGCTGGGGGAAGAGGGTATGTGGAATAGGCCAGTTTTCTTTAAGAAGTCCCACTTCCAAATTTTTAAAAGCTTTAAGAGCGTAAGAGTTTCCATCAAATGGACAGGGAAAGGAAAGGAAGCAACCTAATGAGAACTGATTTCCACTTCGCTCTCCCTTCCAGTCAACATCATTCTAGCAGGAGGAAAACACGGCTGGGAGCAAGACTTCTAGGTCCTCTCTACTGTTTAAAGAGATCATACACTGGAGCAAATCCCACAAAAGCTTACAGATTTAAAAGGGCTTAATGCTCACCACAGTGCATTGCTGCACTGTATCTTAGGGAGGGCCCTCTTCCCTGCTCCTCCATGCTCCCCTAGCCTTGTTCAAGGACTCCAGCTTGCAGACATGCAGGTTTAACAATTACAGGGTTTGTATTAGGGAAGACCACATCTCTCCAAACACTCCCAGATTACATCTTCCTTTGGGCCTCTTACGCCTTGTCCTGGTCACTGTGGCACCAATTCATTCATATAGCCTGCTTCTTGCAGCCCTTTCATCTCTGTCCATGTCACCTTCCCTGAGGTGTAGTGAACATGTGCAGGACTGTCGTGGTTTAACTCCAGCTAGCAAAACACCATGAAGCTGGTCTCACAAATCCTCGTCCCCTCCTCCAGTAGAGGAGAAGAATCAGAGGAAAAAG
>NW_010248981.1:0-865 GCF_000690775.1 Eurypyga helias
GCTGCCCTGCACACGCCTGTTGGTGACCTGCACACGCATGTCGGTGACCTGCACATGCGTGTCGGCAGCTGGCACACACGTGGCATCCTGCGCGTACAGGCTGTGCTGCACGCCTCCTGCACGCGTGAGCTGCTTTGCCCCATCCTGCGCATGCACACTGGCTTGCACACACGTGTTGCCTTGCACACACACATGTCACCTTGCACATGTGTGTCATCTTGCACCCATGCATTTTGCACCTGCACATCATCCTGCACATATGTGTCATTTTGCACACATGCTGTCTTGCACACGCGTGCCATCTCACAGTCTTGCCTAGGCCCGTCACCTTGCACACACGTGTTGCCTTGCACGCGCATGCTGTCTTGCACGCACACATCATTTTGCACACATGCCATCTTGCACACGTGTTTCATCTTGCATATGCCCGTCCTCTGGCGCGTGCATGTCACGTTAAGCACGCTCACCATCTTGCTCACCATCTTGCACACACATCACCTTGCACATGACATGCACACACACGTCTTGCACATGCATGTTGTCTTGCACACGCACATCCATTGCACACACACATGTCATCTTGCACTTGCATGTTGTCTTGCCCATGCTTCGTCTTGCACACGCACCATCTTGCACGCACAGGTCACCCTGCACATGCATGTTGCCCATGCATCGTGTTGCACACACATTGCCACGCACACACGTCACCTTGCACACTCACGCCCCCATGCATCTTGTTTTGCACACGCATTGCCACACACACTGCCTTGCACACGCATGTCACCTTGCACATGCACCTCCCCATGCACTTTGCATTGCATTGCAGTTGCCACGCACGCGCACCGCCTTGCACACGCACGTCCCC
>NW_010248982.1:0-4598 GCF_000690775.1 Eurypyga helias
CGCCCCGCGGGGGCGGGCTGGGTGCCCCCCGTGGGCGGGACACCCCGCGGTCGGGTGCTTGGGGGTCCCTTTGGTCCTTCCTGGCTGTGGACTCCACGGGGGAAATGGACACACGGGGGCCGGGGGAAGATGCTGCGCATCGTTCCGCTGCCCTTCGGGTACCGCTTCTCATCAACCGGCCAAGGCTTTGGTGCGTTTGGGTGCTGTGGGTGCTGTGGTTTGGGTTGTGGTCCAGCGACACCGCATTGCTTTCTTTGGCCCTGTGCTGAGCTGCTGAGCTGTTCTGCTCTCCTCATCTTCCCTCTCTGTCCCCCATTCTCCACTTGTTCCTATCTCTCCTGTATGCCCCAGCTCTGCCACTGGGCTCTGCCACTGTATTGTCCTCTCATTCCAGCAAGACGTGCTGCAGCCGGAGGGTCGTGCGTGTTTAGCAGTGAAGGCTCAGTCCATGGCAAATAAAGGAATCTGGCTTTCACCCTAGGTTGAGTCCAACATCTCTGACCGCGCTCCTCCGACAGCAGCTGTTCTTCCAGTCATACATTGGACTTTCTTGTCTTTTTTTCCCTCTTCTCATTTTCCAGCAAAAGAGGGCAACACGAAAGTGGGCTTTTGGCACCACACCCAGCACAATACATACATTATTGTGATGTGGCAGACCCAGCCAGGGCATTCGGAGCTGGTAGGTCCCAGTTTTCCTGTAGAGAGCTCAGTCCCACCGTGCTCCCCAGCTCTTGGGGAGAGATGCTAGGGGAGATGAGGACCGTGAAAGGGACATTCCAATCAAAAGAGGGACTCTATTTCCAAGCGACTGCTAGGGAAGAAGGTAACACCAGGGCAAGGGTCTAACACACGGCTCTGCAACCCTCCACACATGGCTTGGAGAGGTCCCTGGCATGATTTTGGCCCATGCCAGCCAGCACTTTCCCAGCCAGTGCCCAGGCCTGTTCCAAGTTATGGCTTGTGCCAGGTCTGTCCCTAGATAGCCATTTGGATGTGACCATGTGGATGTGGCACGCATCGTATAGCATGGATTAGGGACTGGGACTCATCATTGCCTTGGCTTCTTCGTAGTGGGATAGATGTACTGTGAGGTGCTGGCAGATGAACTGTGAAGAAACAGGATTACAGAACAGTATCAGTGACAGTGCAAAAATGAGGCAAGTGTTCTGCAAAATGAATCCCCACATGGCTCCGTCCTGGGTTTTTTTCACCCCCTTTTATTTATTGTGCTTTCACTCCTCCTGCCTCTCCCCTGGCTTCATGGCTGCCCTTCTCACCATTCCTCTCCCTTTTCACCAGCTGCTTTCTGCTCTGGGACCTTCTCCCTCCTCCTGTCCCTTCAGCTTCACTTTTCTGATGCCTCACTTTTGTTATGCCTGTTCCTCTTTGCTGTTCCCCTTTGCTGCCCCCCTTCTCTGCTCCCACCCTTTCTACTCTGCACTTAGCATGTTGGCTATTTTTTCTTGCCATGACCCAGTTCCTTCCGGAGCCTTATCATCACTTTTTTGTTTCCTTCTGCCCCTTTTGTGCCCTCTTCACTTATTCCACTCTTGTGCCTGCTATCTCCAATCAGCTGCCCAGCTCCAGTTTCTTCTCTGCCAACTTCTGCCCAACCCTAGTCCCCCAGGCTCTTTCTTTTCTATCCTGCTGCATTTAATTGTCCTATTTTCCTTTTCTGATATTGTTTCCACTTCCCACATCCCCTCCTTGCGGTCTCCAGTGCTGCTGCTGCACGGCTGCCCTTTCCCACTCCCACCCTGCTGGTTGCCAGGGTCCCCTCACTGCTCCTGGAGTGTCTGTTCCCTTCCTGCCTTTGTCTCTTGGTCTGTCTCTCCTCTTCCCTCTTTGTTTTCCGCTTTTTCCTCCCTTGGCCTCCTCCTCTCCCAAGGGAAGGTGGTTTCGTACTAATGCAAAGCTGCAAGGGTCGAGTGGTCTGGAGAGCAACTTCCATCATCCCAGTTTCATATCTACCTGCTGCTTTGCACGTTTTAACACATTCTCTAAAATTGACTCGAACGGCTGCTTTCCTCCCTCGCTTTTTTGTCGGGGGCCTGACTTGAAGCCCTCTGCAGCCAAGGGGGCTCTTTCCCCTGGCTCCAGTGACCTTCCAGGCAGCACAGAGGCTGGGGGAAGCTCACACACTCTTGTTATCACCCCAAGACAGTGATGCTCACCAGACGGTAGTGCACATAGGTAGTAGCAGCAGCCAGAATATAGGCAGTACTGCTCTCCTGCCTGTTTCTCGCAGTGTTAGGCCCCATCGTTCAGGGTGTCCCCCTGACATTTTGGGAGACAATGCCATTGTTCAATACAGCTAATTGCCAGGACAGTCACTTAAGGGGACCACAGACCGTAGGGGACCGACAAGATGTAGCAATCGTGGTGCCTTGTGCAGCTACACAGTCACATCGTTGTAAGGGATTTGAATATATCAAACCATCTTAGGGAGTTTTGGCTGTGATATTGGCATTGATAGAACCATCTGGAACCAGACCTGGGAAACGCAGGCAGAAGTGGGCACCTCGCAGGGCGGTGCAAGAATGAATCAGCGCCTGTGAAACACTCGGGATCCCGGATTCAGAGCTCAGCAAAGGGCGCAGTAATGGCAGCAACAATAAGAAGAGTAAAATAATAGCAGTCACCAGAAAAGAAGAATAGCATTTTAAAACATTATTTCCTTTCCGGTTTTCTCAACAACAAAAGTTGGCCAGATTTCAGTTTATAATTGCGTTATAAATATTTTGTAACTTTTTTTTTAATTTCAAATATGTTTCTCACAACTAAAGCCATTTGGAGAGTGCAAAACTGCAATTTTAAAACCAGTTTCATTAATTTCCTTGCACCAGCACACACAGCTTTCACATATTTCAGATTTTTTTCCTTTCTGTGAGCTTGCTTTACTAGGAAAAAAAAAAAAATCATTAGAGGCAAATTTGAAATCCAGGAGACAGCCAAAGTCAAATGTAATTTTTTTCCCCTGGATGTTTAATGGGAATCTCTTTTGTTATAACCATAAAATGAGCAGCAATGATGTTGAGGACTAGTGTCAGAGGTTAAAATTCAGCCCTGGACAAGTGGTCAAGCCAAGGCCTAAGCATCACTCATTTCACCCCCAGTTTGTGGCCTTTCGGAAAAGTTACTGTGGTGCCTAAGTGGCACTAGTACAGAGCTGAGCAGTTTGCAGACAGTCCCTCTTAATATTTTTTTTTTTTACAGCTAGATTGTGGCTTATTTTAACATGAATGATCCACTGTAGGTTTTTTATTTCTGCACACCAAAATAATTCTTTATTAGGATAACTAGAAAATGTACCCACTCAAAGTATGGACTTCTTCCCCCTTTCCCACAAAAAGCTCCGAAAAGGCCGTGGTCACACCACATAATCAGGGGGTAGGGATTCCTACTGGCAGAGCAATTAGCACAGCGTTTTCTGAAATGCCCCTGTAGTCCATATGTGCTGGTTTTCTGCAAAACACCAGCCTCCACAAGCCATGGATTTGAAAATGGGGCTTGTCTTTCAAAGGCAAGAGTAAAATAATAGCAGCCACCAGAAAAGGAGAATTGGAGGCATTAAACTCCTACTGCTTTTAACGTCAACATTTTTAGCACCTCTGCTTCCTTGCTGAAGCGCTGTTTTTCAGTGCCCCATACTAGCAGAAATATTTGTTGTCAGAAGATAGATCTGACCCAGAATTTTCTTCCCCTTCCCGAGATGGACCTTTCCTCGTGTGTAATATGCCAGCTCCTCTCCCTGCGACCCTCCCAGCTGGGCTGCTCTGCTCTCAGCTGAGAGCATCCTCGGGGATGGAGCACCCAGCTCCCTTCTCTGCTGCCTGCCTCCTGGACCATCACATTAGCCAAATATATATATATATATATTGCTTAACACAGCAACCCATCAACTTTTTTCCCAGCGTATTTGTTTCAGCCTGCCCTCTCTCCAGACTGTTAACATAAACCTCAAAATTCTGAGCGGACTAGGAATTTTAATTGTCAAAACTACGGCATGCGAACTAACAGGAGGTGAAGGAGCATACCCAAATAAATAGAGTTGCTTTAGGAGAGTCTGAACCAGCTCCCCCATTGTGGTGTTCCAAGGAAAGTTCTGTTCCACTTCCCAAGCATCCTGTGAGGGACGTGCGCCTCTCCCAGCACCCCACGGCCCGTGGGGCTCTTCCAGGCCAGTCCCCCACGCTCTGCCTCAGCGCAGGCTTGTGCAGAGTCTTGTGTAGCCCCACAGCGCAGGGATGGGCTTTCCCACTTCTCTTCCTTTTGCTCCTGCTTTTGGCCGTTAGTCTTTTCACAAGTAAAGTTGGGAGAAGTAGCAGGGTTCACCCTACGCGACACTGTTGCTTTATACAGCGTTTCATTTTGCCACGAACCAGTGGCAACGTTGCTTCTCCGCAAGCTCTCTGCATTTTTGTCACTGTCTTAGATTAGAACCATATTGTCTCTCGCACACAGCGAAAAACTTAATATATGGGCACGAAGAGTGAAGCCACTCCTGCATTCTTGGTGCGTCAAAACACATCCTGACGTCGGGGGAAACAAACTGCGGCGTACAGAGCAGGAGAAAGGGAAGAGGTTTACAAGAGCGG
>NW_010248982.1:4609-10585 GCF_000690775.1 Eurypyga helias
TAGAAAATTAAAATGAGGTAGGAAATTGTCTTTCCTGTTTAGGATAGATTTGGTTTTGAAAAATTACTGCTAACTTTGTAAACATTAAAATAGAAGCAATAAAGATGTGAAATTTCACACAGGGGATCTACAATGTTTGTGTAATTATAAGCATATGGTTACTTTACATGAGGTCTCTGTTAGACTGTTATTTACTGGTGCTTGGGGAAAACAGAGGTTCTCAAATTCAGTGTTTATTTACACGTATAGGGAATGTCACAGTCCCCATTAACCTGTCATAATCTGTATTTCTGTCTCGGAGCTCCGGCTATATGAACCGAACCCCTGGTTATACTCTCATTTCTAATTTGTTCAGCTACACCTCTAACTCGGACAATTTGTGTTGTTTCTAAATAATGTATATCCTGCTGCCAATGGCAGGATAGGAACCACTTACCGCCTCAGCGCCTGCTCATTTCAGCTCTTGAGGGGGCTAAAAGTGAAAGGCTGTTGCTCCGATGTAGTTTTCTCTCTTCTGAGGAGTTTGGTGGCACTTTAATTTATTGTTTTCTTTTCAGTCTGACTTTCCACTAGGCTGCGAACCCAGCCCCGGAGGACACTCGGCATTTCTTCTTCAGTGCAGAGTGTCCACAATTCCTAATTTTTTAGGACACAAAAGGACCTCAGCCCCAGTAGGATCCAGCCCTTCATTTGTGGGCTGAATTACGCTATTTGTTGTCTTTAATACTTAGTGGCCATATGTCTAGGGTTCCTCTTTGCTTCAGTGCAGTGAGTGCAGGAGCTCATATATGCACAGTAACTTCTGATCTTAGAAGAAATATGGAATAATTTGCAGACATTTGTTGCACTTTACATTCTACATAATGGTACTTCCATTTTGATAAGCTAGATTTAGTTTGGGGTTTTTTTCTGGGGGGGTGAGTACCTCAATTCAGGCTTCCAGCTTTCGTTTGCTCAGGCTGGTGCTATGAAACAATGCTCACTGTCACGAATGACCACAACCACACATTCTGCCTGGAGAGGGACAGGAACATACGGCAAATTCCTTTTAAAAAGAGATGAAAGTGTCTGTACAAAGTCCTGCATCATCACAGTTTGTCCTAACAGCAGAAAGGAATTTATTTGCATCCTTTTATTTTACAATTCCTTTCTCGCTCCTCTCATTTAGCTTGCTTTCCTCTCGCTACTACAGCACTGCATGGGCACTCTGAGCGTGGGAGCTGGGTTTTCTTGCAGTTACTGAAAGGACTTTAATGTGTCTGTCTCCGTTACTGCCCTGTTACCAGTGAGGTAACAGTTTACCTGTTTACCTGAGACCCTGAAGATGCGGGTACTGACCTCATCCGTACTCACACCACCTCAGGAGTTTCAGTCCATCTCTCCTTGCTGCTGTTTCTGCCTCATTCCTTGTTTCAACTGCAGATTCTTCAGGACAGGGGCTGCCTCCCACCAGATCACTGCTATTTTAGCTTCTTTCTTAGTAGGGAAAATTTAATTTTTTGTTATGTTTATTCTGTTCCAAGCAGTCCACCAGTGCCAGCTCTGCTGAGCCCACTGGATGTTGTTCACTGCCTTCCTGGGTGCGGACCCGCAGCTGTTTCCCCTAAAGAAACCCCTTTAGGAGCAGCGCAGGAGTTGTGCTGTATACAGACACAAAGCAGGGGATGCCAACTGAGCAGCCTCCGGCAAAGGAAACTTCTGGGAAGTACAAAACTCATTTGACCTTTGTCAGTGCTTTGTCGTTGGAAGGAGCCATGCTACAGCAGTCCCCAGGCTGGGGACATTCCCTGATCTGTGGAGATTATGCCTGAAAACAGTGGCAGGGGAAGGGAAGGCACAGACTGAATCGTGTGAGGGCAAGAGCTGTCAGGTTAATTCCACTTCTTTCCCTCCTACTCTGTTTTTTCATTTGGTTTATTGAGGATGGAGTGAAATGCAAAGAGGGAAAAAACAGGCTGGCAGTGGTTTTATATCGAAAGGTTAGTTGTCAGCTGGATCTTCCCTAATAGATGAGCACCCTCAGCATGAACTCAACTCCCTCTCAGAAAACATCCCCACATGCTGCAAGTGTTGCTTTCCCTTTGCATTTCCATTTTTTGCATTTTAAAATCTCTGTAAGTTTAAAAAGCCACTTTTCCTATCACAGCGTGAGAGACAGGCAGAGCAAGGGGAAGCTGCTGACTTTCCCTGAGGAACTATATTTCTCCAAGGGGACAGTGCTAGGGAAGACAGGCCCACGCACACAACCCCACACTCCACGCACACAACCCCATGCCGAGCTGGCTGCCACGGAGAGCTTTCCTGGCACACAGACCAGCGATGCCCAGACCCAAGCCAGCCATGGTGTCCACATAAGGATGCGTCCCAAATTAACTCAGTTACTTTGCTGAGTAAAAGATGATTAAACGAACAATAAGATGTTATTGTTAGAGGCTTCCTATTAAACTATGACTATAAATAGTGGCACAGGGACGATAAAGCTTCCTCAAGCTAAGCATGTTAGCAGCTAAAGTTTCCTTAAGCTTTGTCCATAAAATGCATTGGCTGACCAAAATATTTATCAATGCTACCTCTTAGGAAACCAAACCGGTTTATTTTCAGTTCCTCAGACTCTTTTATATTTAGTGCAGTAATGTGGTTACCTTTTACATAAAACTGCTTCATTAAATAGATTCCCCAAACGATTTTCAACACCACAAAGGCAAAAGACTAATACAAAAGAAAAAAAAAAAAGAAGCATTCACCAGCCAGAGCACAGCAAAAACCTCCCTCTCATTGCATATTTCGATTCCTTTGCAGCTTAATCATAATTCTGGACTCCCTTATTTGAACCACTTGTTCTGGGATTAATTAAATCAGCTGGTCCGATCCTTGAGCTACTGATGTGTACACTTATTTTTTCTTAATGTTGGGTGTTTTTTTTAATATATACAGGAACAGTAGAGGCAAGCCAGAATGACAAAAGCACACCGTAGCGAACAGAGAGCTCTAAAGCAGAAGTGGATGTCGGAGCATCACTCCTTCCTGCCGATGCCAACGCTGCCCTGGCACCAGGAATCACGCTCCTGCCCCTCCTACCACCACACCTGCATGGCTACTGGTGTGGGCAAATTCACTATTAGTGCATTTAAAAGCAGAAAATGTGAGCACTGCTTTTCTCCTGGGTATTTTATCTATGCCAATCGAGCAGCTCAAAAGTCCTTTATGAAACAAAGCTGAAACTCTGCAAACCGTGCAGGTAACAACTCCCATGCTCGCCATGGATGAAACGTGCAATATTTCAGGAAGTGCTCATTTGCCTCTGAATTTCCAAAGTCCAGAGACATTTATTCATTTTGGGCCTGAGCCCAAAGCCATCCACAGGCAAGGAGAGTCTTGGCTGGGGTGAAGAGTTGACCTTTTTACAGCAGGGTCAGTCTACGGTGATAGGAAAAGAGCTGCTTCCGTTCAGCCTGTCTCCTTCGTGTGGGCAAACCTGAAGATGTTGCCGATGCTAGTGGGAATTATGGTGGCAGTTTAACTTCCTCACATGCCAAGGTATCCCACAGGTAATGTCCTGGGTGTGTGTATACGAACTAGTTCTTAAAGCTGCAGGCGATTGTCCTCTTTATAAAAGGAGACAGGGCACTCTATAACTGCTAAGAACAGGCTGTCTGAAAGGTGTTTTATTAACTAAAGTTGGGGAAGAAAATGAAACTGGAAAGAATACGACTGCATATTAAACTCCGTGAAGTGGTCATGACAACTGGGGATCTCGGTATCATAAAATTTTAACAGCTGGATGTAATCAATTGGGATTTTCCATTTTTCTTTTTTGTTAAGCTTAAGAAAGAAAGAGAGAGAGAGGGGACAAAAAAAAAAAAAAAAGCAGCAGCTCCATTTTACTCGAGCAAACTCTTTCTCCATCTCAGTTTTCTTTGCATAATATCGTAAGTTGTCTTTGCTTCTCTATAAATCTCAGCCTTGCCTGCGCTCAGCCGATGCCTTCCCCATCCCAGGGCAAGGATTCCACAGCAGGAGGTGTTCAATATCCCCAACAGCAGCGTGACACTGAATGGAAACCACAGAAATGCACTTTATAGGGAGACTTCCTCAGCATGTATACGATTTTCAGAGCGTAACAAATAATTAATCAACATCAAATTTTGCCTCAAAATTCATCAAGACTCACTTGTGTCTGAAATCCCACAGTAGTTCTTCAGCAAAAGGACTAAATTCTAGGGTAAATCAACAGGAACACTTCACTGTTTGGCTGGGCATCTTCGTTTTCAGCACATGTAATCACAGCCCGGGCTTTTGCCTATATATATATATTTCTTTTGCTCCAGCACTGCTTCCTTCTTGGTGATGTCAACATTTGCTTTGAGGTAGCTAGAGACATATTTCACAGACTGAGCTTTATCAGAACTATATAAAAGAAGAACATTGGCCAAAAATAATGTAATGGGCTTCTTACCAAAAAAATTAATGTATATGTTTAGAAAACAAGTCCAGAATTGTATATAGCTTACTGGAATCATGTTCCTTGATAGCTCCATCGGGGACTGCCTTATTCGTTCAGGCAGCAACAGGATATTATTCAGCCTAAGTAAGTTTGATAGCTCTCAGTCTGACTCGTATGGCTTTGCTCAGGCAGCTTACAAACAAGCATGTTTCCTCAGTTTGTTGTTATTTCTGTGTCTGTTAAAATGCAAACCCACTCCAAACTTCTGACTTCACCTGCCAACGGTTACATGTGAATGTTTGTTTATTAAAATAACGTCATTTTTCATATTACCGTTGCCTCATCAAGCCTACAATAGAATTCCCCACATCTGAAGAAAATCTGCTGCTCTTGCTGCAAACCCCACTTGTCTCCAAAATCACCGGTTTTCCAGAGCAGAAGTTGGGTTCTGGATAAACTCTTAAGCCCCAGTTTTGAGAACTACGGGCGGTCCTTGCCTCTTCCGAGGGACTCAGCGCTGCGTGCTTGTACCAGGGCTCAGAGCAAGGCAGGACGGAGCACTGAAGCTGCAAAAGGAGCAGATGTCAGCCTGGAGAGTTTTCACCTTCGGCCTTCCAACTCCTTTGTTGGGTTGCCCTAAATCTTGATTCCCATGTTTCTCCCACAAAAGTAATTTAGAAACATCCAGAGGAGGGCCAAAATAAACACCACCAGGTGGAAAATGTCATGGGCTGCCCTTTGCGCAGGTGCCTGGGAAGGGAGCGGAGTGCATCACAGGGGGACTTGGCAGTGCCCGTAGCAGTGAGCTGTGCAGAAAACAACTGGTGGGTGAAAAAATGCTGTCAGGACTCAGTGACTGCTGAGAGCTGGGATGGGGTCCTGGTCTCTGAATTTGGGGCAGCATGTCTGGACCATGACAGACTTCTGAATTGTGCACTTGCTTCAATACCGCATGTCTCTGAACTAAAGTGAGACGTTGCTAAATGATATTGTGAAGCTGCTGCAAGTGTTGTGGGCAGAGACGGGAGCTCAGGGCCGCCACCACAGAATCGAATGATCCGAGGGAAGAGCCAAGAAACATCCTTGTCTATAGATGACCAGTTCACAGCAGGACCAAACCACAGTGCCTGAACCACGTGATGTATTCTAGAGGCTAGTACGAGGCACTGGGCAGTGAGAAGCCTTTTTCTTCTGTTCCAAGAGAAATTGCTACCTCAGAGGATCCTTGGGAAAATCACTGAGCCTTTCAAAACGAACTAACACAACCTGAGTGAAAAACCCGTGCGGCCTGTGAGTACGCCCTCCCAGGGGTATGTTTGATTGAAACTGAGGATGACACTTGTGCCTGGTGTAAACCTGTCCTGGGGGGGAGACACACACTGAGCATGCTGTGTGGGAACTGGCCCATAGTCCGAGCAGCCCCTTTATCCCGTGAGGCCAAGGCCGCCCCTTGCACCGGGGGGTGCACAGGCTGGGGAGGCGGACGAGGCATAAGGAGGCCCCTCCGTGTTTTCTGACCTCCTCCTCGCACC
>NW_010248983.1:0-1699 GCF_000690775.1 Eurypyga helias
CCGGCTGTTTCCCAGTCGCGGATCCGGAGCGCCCTACGCAGGAGAGGGAGCAGCTCCCGACTCCGTTCTTAGGTCTTGGCGTTCGCCACTTCCTTATCTCACCGGGCAGGCGCGGCCTTGCGTGGGTCGCTGCCGTGTGCCGGGGCCTTGTGGGGTGGTTCTGGGGTGGTTGGAGGAGCAATCCCAGATGGCTCGTCGGAGCGAAGCCTCTGGCTGGCACCTCCTCGCCTGGGGAGCCCGTTGACTTCGTTTAAGGGTCCGCGCCAGGGCGAACGTGGCCGTAGCGAAGGGAAGTAGCGTTATTTTTAGTAGCTCTTGGATTTCTGCCGTGCCGAGCCCGGCTGTGCCAGCGCGGGGTGTTGAGCGGTTGTTTGCCTGCGGTGGCTGTTCCGCCTCGGCCGCGGTTGGGGTATGGGGCCGGTTACTTCCTCTTCTGACTCGGCTGCTGCCGAAAAGTGGGGTAACTTTCAGGATCTTGGGCGCTCTGGGCTGCTGCTCGCTGCAGCGGTGTGGTCGGGGAGTAGAAACTCCTCGCAAACGCTGGGAATTGGGAGGGAAAGCGGCTGTCGCGGAGTCCTGAGGAATCCTACTTCCACGCACACAGACTGCTTGTTCCGACACATTCGGCCTCTGTGTAAAGGCTGAGGGGGAGGGGGGGCAGGAGTTGTCGGTGACGCGCGTCGAGCGTGGGAACCCCGGCACCGTGCGCTGCAGAATGAGCCTCTGTGTCCCCGCGCCCTCCGCGTGCCGGGAACCCCGGACAGCTTCCCACTCAGCCCTTCCCGCTGGGATTCGCCCTGCTGCGGTTCCCTCCTTCCTTTCCTTTAGGCCAGTTTGGCCCCTCGAGGGGGTGAGGGAAGGTCCCCAAAACACGTGGCTAGGTGGAAGGTAACACGCGAGGGCTGGTTGTTGGGAAAGGCCGGCGGTTTTGCTTTCACTTCACCCACAATCTACCCCAGATGTTCTCTAGTGCTTTGTCTACACGAGGATTAATTAGCGTTATCCGGATCTTTTCTAGAGCCAAGTGCCAAGCAGGCTCAGGCTCGGCAATTTACTCACCAGTGGAGCCAAACGGCCGTGATTTGGGGTCATTTGGGCTCCGTAGTCTGGGGGTCTGTGGGACAATGGCCTGCAGGACATTTCCGCCACCCCGGAGGCACTCTTTGCAGCTTTTCCATTCCACCCTCGTTTCTCATCCCGTGTTTCTCTCCCGCAGGATTATATTTGCCCGCGGTGTGAATCTGGTTTCATTGAGGAGCTTCCCGAGGAGCCGCCGAGGTAACGTGCTGCCCCAGAGTGGGCTCAGCTCGCTTTGCTTTTCCCTGTTTCTGGTTAAGAGACGATGTTGGGTACCCAACGCCCCGTTTGTGCCAGCACAGGGCTCGTGTTTCCTCGTTAAGGGCAGAGAGTGCTTGATTGGGATCCACAGGTAAAGCAGCCACGGAATGCGGCATGTGGGACGCTGCTGGGGGAGGACTGGGTTGATGTAAACCAAGCAGAGGTGGTAGAGGGGCTTTCCCTGTGGCGTGTGGTGGCTCCGAACTGGTTCGAGCCATCAGGGCAGAGGAAACCCTCTGAGAGGGTTGCGGAGCGCGTCCGTACGCCTCCGTGGGGAATCTCATACCTTGGAGCGCGAGCGGCGGAATGTTTTGGCTGAGACTTTGGACTCTGCGCCGAGCGCTGGGTTCACGTGCTTTCC
>NW_010248984.1:0-870 GCF_000690775.1 Eurypyga helias
TCAGGGGTGCAGAGACACAGGATGGTGACACGGGGCTGTTGAGACCCAGAATGTTCAGATCCGGGATGTTGACATCCAGAGTTTTGGAGACCAGGGACGGTGAGACCCAGGGTGCTGAGATCTGGGATGTAGGAAATTCAGGAGGCTGAGACCCTTGGTGTGGGAGACCCAGAATGTTGGAGAATGGGCACATCAGAGACCTGGGGTGTTGGATACGTGGGATGGAGACCTAGGATGCTGGATATATGGGATGGAAATTGACCCCATGATTTTGGAGACCTGGGCTGTCAGAGACCTGGGATGTGGAAAACTGGGATGTGGAAATCTAGGATGCTGCGCCCTGGATGTTGGAGGCCTGGGTTGTGGAGACCAGAGATTTTGGAGAGCTGGGATGTCAAGACACAGGATGCTGGAGGCCGGGATGTGAAAACCTGAGATGTAGGAGACCTGGCACGTGGGACAGCCAGGATAGGGAGACAGGATGTGAAGACCCGGGATGCTGACCCCAGGCTGTTGAGCAGGACTCGGTGGCCCTCCCACTGGCCACACTGGCCTCAGGCAACCCCGTCCCAGCGCTCTGGTCCAGCCCTGATGGAGCAGGGAGCCGGTGCCCACCCAGCCCAGCCTGGCCGCAGCGCACGGAGAGCGCCGGGGGACAGGCACGGGGACAGGTCCCTTTCCCTGCTTTTTTATTCCAGCTGATTCTCTCGGTTCCGTCACGTTTATTCACAGCACTCAGCGAGCGGGCGAGTACAAAACAGGCAGTAAAAAGGGGGCTGTGAGCGCGGGCGGGCGTGAGGATGCTCCTCGTGCGGGGCGACGGCGGCTTCTCCTTCGCTGCCGCCTACTTCTTGGCCGGCTCCTTGGCTT
>NW_010248985.1:0-258 GCF_000690775.1 Eurypyga helias
GCTTAGTCACGGGGGAGGCCTGGGCATCCGGGGCGAGCGGCCACTTGTTTTTCCCCGCGAAATTTTCCAGGTGGAACAAAACGCATCCGCGAAACCTCTGTTGCACAGCTTTGTTACCTCAAGGATAATCGGGGGCGTTTGTCAAGATATTAATGGCAGTGTGGGATTTAGTAACAGCATTTAAACTCGAATTTAGTGATCAATGGCTGGACTTGTTTGTTCGCTTAAAATTCCTTGGGAGATGTGACTGGCAGGGGG
>NW_010248985.1:281-2706 GCF_000690775.1 Eurypyga helias
CACCGTAGGGAGCAGAGACCTGCTGTTGTGTCTGGGTTCCTCTGGGACATGCTCCTGGGGTGGTTGATCTGCTCCCTGGTGAGCTTGTGAGGTGTCCGAAGGTGCCTTTTTTTGGCAAGAAATATTTTTTAGTTGCTGTTTATCTAGTTGCTTTTGGCCTCCGATGTTCTGGCTTTTATTTAGGGCAAGGAAGTAGGATGGGTTAAAAAAAAGGAGTGTTTGTTAGGGGGAGGATGGCATTAGGGTGTAAGAACTGCCCCCCTGCTCCGGTGATGATCATTTACTGAAGCTCCCGAGATTGTCCTGGCACAAGGAGTTGTTTCTCCCTTTACCATCATTTAGTGGAAGTCTTCAGCCTGTTCAAAATCGAGTATTTATAGACACACGTTCCCCGCCGATCCCATGTTTATTCTTGGGCCGTATTGTAGCGTGCGAGCCTGCACGCTGAACCGTCCTGCAGGTGTCTGTGAGGGCCAGGGCTGGCCTGGGCCGCCCCAGTGTTTGGGCTGCTGCCAGCAGCTGCTCAGGGTGGTGAGCGAGCCCCACCGGCATGGTTGTGTGGGTAAAGCTCGTGCTGACAGTGTGTCCTAGAAACCTGCGTTTTTTCCATTGTAATCCAGAAATGCTGACCTGAAAGGTTGCTGCAAATGGACTTGACTCTGCTTTTATCTGTTCTCTTACGCGAATCCCCGTAGTCACAAAAAGCGCTTTTGATCATTTGTTGTTGAGAAGCTCTGAGATCTTACTACAGTGTCTTGTATGAATGAATTCTGTACGAAAAAGTGATATTAAATAGCATCAAAAAGAATTTGACTTAAAGCTACAGGCAGACGTTACATCAGTCTTCTCCGCATGGCTTCCCAGGGTAACGCTTACCGTGAACTGAGATATCATCTGGTTTGTGATCTTCCTTTAGAAATGCTTTCCCGAATCTAATAAAACATAGTGTTGTAAAAAATGAATGTAATCTACAGTGACCTAAGTGTGCAGTGCTTTGACTTCTGGAGACCTGAGTTACAGGAGTAGAGTCAGCCAAACTTTTCAGGTTCTGCGGCTGCCTGGACTACGCTGTGCTGTGTGTGCGTTTCCAGGGTGGTTACGTTCCTTCAGTGGGTGCTCATCAAGCTTTGCTACAAAACCTGGAATCAGGTCTGAATTATAACCCTTCCAGAGTGTTTCACAAAAAACTGTAGCTCCTCAGAGGCTGTTTTACCCTGTAGAAATTTTCAGCAAAAATTATTTTGCAAAATAAAAAGTAGTTCCTCGTAGGTACTTCTGTTGCCTCATTTGTCCCCTCAGACAGGGCTGTAGTCTGAGTTTCAGCTTTGTGTGAGCTGCCAGCTCCCTCCTGATGATGTGTGTTCCTGGTGCTGGGGTAAGCACTATGTGGTTCTGGGTGAAGGTGAGTGTGGAGAGGACTTGAAATGGCCCCTTTCTCCTGGCTGCCACCTTAGATAGAATCTGGTATGTAGCTACGTATACATCTGGGCACACAACAGCTTTTTTCTTTAGTTTTCCTCTTCCTCCTTCTCTGTCTCTTCTTCCCTTTAGTTACTTCCAATCTTGAGAGGGATGTTAGGCAGTCACTGCCTTGCTGGTGGGTGTATTTTGTTTACCAGACTTCTAAGTCTTTCCTTACTTGCGTGGGTTTTTTTTAGTTTTGGTCTTTGATTTTCTCTGTGTATGTGCATGTGCGTGTTTAAATCTTTAAATAAAGGTTTGTTGTTACCTTATGTGAAAAATGCTTGACGTTGCGAGGAGTTTCTGCCTGTTGGAGCTCAAATACATTATTCCATTTTGAGAGAGGCTGTGAGAACAGCACTGTTTTCCCTCCTTTGTGGAGAAGGAAGGGAAGGTGGCTGTGGGCAGCCAGCTGAGACGGATAGAGTTTTTGTCCTCATTTAGATACTTGTTTGCATGTTTAGAGTGTGGGGGCTTTTTTGCTGTCTCCTATTTATTTAAATATTTTTCTACTCAGAACTAATTTAGATAACGCTTTCAAAAAAAAAAGTATCAGATGTAAAGCAGGACATAATTTCTGTTAGAGCATGTGTTTGTTGTTAATTCTAGATTTAGAGCAGTATGAAAGCCTGAAATTAGTCTCTCCATAGCAACTTATGTTTGTGAGAGTTAAGAGACGGAAACCTTCCTTCTTCTACATTTACTGTTTCCTGGCTGCATGATCTTGAAGATGTCATATCGCTGGCTGAACTTTTTAAAACTAAAATGAGTTACTTTGAAAGTGTTAAGACTGATCTGTAAAGACACAAGAATTGTAGGGCCTTGTATGCACTGTTTTGCCTTTCTGGTACAAACAGGCAATAGAGCAGTGGATTGTAATGTCAGCAGCTCTCACTGGGAGTGCTGTTGGGTTAAAAATGAGAGACTTAGATTCCTGTGAATTCTGAGATTGCAGAATTCACAG
>NW_010248986.1:0-5679 GCF_000690775.1 Eurypyga helias
GGGAGGGTTGGGCAGGTGGGGGGGGCAGAGAGGGCCCTCACGGACACGTAAGGGCTTGGCTGATGGCGAGGGACGCCTGCAGCGGTAGTTGTTCACCGTAAACTCTGAAAGTAAAGCTGCATCTAAAGATTATGGCATGTCACAGAGCCATCAGCCGTCTGTAGGGCTGTTTTGAATATTGCCTGACAATGTTTTTCTTTGCAGAAATAGTAGAATTTCAAAAAATAGTGGGTAGCTTAATTGAACTTGTTGATCAACTGGCAAAAGCTGCTGAAAGTGAG
The DNA here is from genome assembly GCF_000690775.1 of Eurypyga helias. Lineage (NCBI taxonomy): Eukaryota > Metazoa > Chordata > Aves > Eurypygiformes > Eurypygidae > Eurypyga > Eurypyga helias. The sequence continues at coordinate 282 of NW_010248986.1, forward strand.
AAGATGAAGGTACTGTGCAATTAATTACCAGCTTGTCATGTACTCTGCTCTGTACTGTGCTTGAAGAACCAGATCTCTCCCTTCCCCCCCTTCACAGCATCAGCAACCTTCTGTCAGCATCCTGCAGGCGTTTCTGCGGTGGTTAACGGCCTGTCTGCCGTGTGAAAGCACGGGGCTCTTTAACTGACAGGCATGAGGAGTGCCGTGTTAATCCTACCTTTGACAGTCCTGTTCCTGCTGTATGTTTGCAGACAAACAGAACGTGTTTTCAATCACTCCTGCTCTAGAACTTTGTCCTCCAGAGGCATGAGAGGCTCAGGGAGGAGGAGAAGGGCTTTTTAAAGACGAGTCAGTAGCTCTGTAACTCCCGTAGAGTTTTCCTTATGTGTCGCCAAGGGCTGTGTGTTTTTCCACATTAGTGTGGACACAGACATTAGCATTCAGCACAGTTGTACGTAACTACTTTTTTTCCTTATTTGTTCTGGGGAAAACATGAAAACCAGCGCTTGTCTGTCTGTAGGGCCAGTCAGCAGTTTGTGTTTCCAGAGGAGTCAGTGACTTCTGTTCCTGAGGCTGAAAGAAGTCTCAAATGCCTAAATTGGAGCCCAGCCTCTAGAGGGACCATTTGCCTGGTCCACCAACCACCCGCTATTCAGCCGTCTCCCTCTGTTATCGTTGGTGACACTTCAAAGTCAACCTGCTAGTGATGACGGGGGTTAAAAAGATTTCAGAAGTCCCGATACAACTGCATCACCGACCGTCCTCTTTTGACAGGCCATCGGTGCACGCAACTTGCTGAAGTCGATGGCAAAGCAGAGAGAAGCTCAGGAACAACAGCTTCAGGCTTTAATAGCTGAGAAGAAGATGCAGCTGGAAAGGTGAGTTTTGGGGCGTGATGGCAGGTCCGTCTCGCGATCCGTGCTTGGCTGCAGGACACGGTGTGAGCTTGCTGCGAGAGCGGGTGGGCAGCGAAGGCGCGTCCTCCTGCGCAAAGCAGGCGCGGAACCACGCAGCGGAACTGTTGCGGCACCGCGCGTCTGACTGGTGAAGGCTCCTTGGAGCTGCAGCGTCCAGCTGACGCCACCGTGACGTCACCAAGGACTCGGGCCCGCAGCCCGGTGTTCCTTCCCCGCTAACCCTCCCAACGGGCTGGACGTAGCTGGTAACCACTGATTTCTCTTCTTTCAGGTACCGAATAGAGTACGAGACACTCTGCAAAATTGAAGCAGACCAGAACGAATTCATTGACCAATTCATTTTTCAGAAATAGAGGATGTTAAAATAAAACCAAACTAACCTGGAAGCTTGACCATTCCAGAATCTCGAGAATTTAAAAAAATATGCAATTTTCCACTGTGTATGAATGGATGGTTTGTATAAATGGAAGCGTCTTTTAATTAATTTGGTGTGAATTACACTCAAAGTGGCAATAAGGAGGGCTTTCTAACAGACATAGAGACTGTTCTGTCCTTTGCTTTTATAGAAGTTTTGTACAGCCAGTAGTTCTAATTCAGATTATAGTTGAATTAATACTACTGTTGCTATGTTGCGTCTCTCTTTTTGAATTGTACAGCTCTTGCAAAGAAAAAAAAATCAGGAAATAAATTATTGTTTTCAGACTTTCTGGATATACCAGAATTAGTTCCTTCTGTTGTTATTTTTGAGCTTCAGGGTTTACACCTCCTTGGACAGTCAGGATGATTTTCCTACAGGTCGGGTCTCCCATGTGGGTGAAGACATAACGCACCATCACCAGTAACAGGTGTCTGTGTTGGCCAGGTTATTTTTCATAAGGAGGTGGGAGAAATCCTGGAAAGCTGTGATTAGCAGAATGGATTGAGTCCAGACCCACACACACAAAAATACGGCAGAATTAAGAACTTCAGGCTGTGCCTGAGGTATGTCCACACAGGCAGTAATATTAGAGCAGGTTCTGTCACGGCGTTCCTTGTAGGACCGGGAGGACACCGGGAGCACGCAGCGACGCGGAATGCGAAAGTGACATTTAAAACCTGCGTGCCTGGGGTCTGAAATCCAGCCTTGTGTGAGCAGATGCAACAGGGAAGTGTTGGCCGTTTCAAATCTGCTGAAAGGCTTAAATTTTGTACCAGTGAGGTCCTGAAAGGCATAGGCAGTGACTGAAAAGCCACTCGCTGGCCTGTGATTTGACACGAGTCCCCAAGTTCGATTCTTGCCCATCAGACTGAGAACTTAAAACCCAACCGAGCGCCTGATCCCGGTTTTCCTGTCAGGAGTGGGATTTATTTACCGTTTCACTGTGTGAACTATCTGTGATCTCATGGGCATTTTACGGTCCTTTTAGTCACCCCCTTAAAAAGATTAAATGCAGTTTAATGTGTTTAGTTCTTTTATTTCCATCCTGAAAGTGATGTCACAGAAGGCAGAAATGTACAAATCCTCCTTTACGACTCCTGCGGCACTTAAGAATCCCCTGGGAACACACCTCCTTGTAAAAGCTCACTCCACACATTCAGAATTCCAGCTCTTGGCACCTTTATCACCGATCAGACATTTGCAATTAATCAGAACCGAAGCAGAGCAGAGGAAGGGGCAGGGAAGTTAAGAATTACATGATTGGAAATGCTTCGGAAGCATGGCTTTGCAGATTTGTACAGAGGCAGGAGTAGATTTTGCAGAATATGCTCTTGGAAGACCAATTTCTTACTCCACTGGTTTTCTAAGAGTCATCTTGGAAAAAGGGAACTCGAAAGAAAGGCTCTGGCTGTCGTTTCCACCCCCGTCACGCGGTTACGTGCCGCTGTTACCGATGGAGCACACAGCTGACAGCGGGAGAGGAGCGCGGTCCCTTCACCCGTGGGTGCCCAGGAGCCACGCGGCACCGCCGGCTTCTGCCAAAGCTGTTTCCGACCGGAGGAGAGCTGTGAACTCCAACCGACCCTAATCCTTCCTGCGGGAGCCAGATGCTCTGGTAGTAGCTGTTGCTGCCCACAGGAGGCGGAGGTTTGTCCCGGAGGACGACGTCAGCGCAGGGTCTCAATCAAAACCAGGATGAGCGTTGTGCTTGCAGCTGTGAGGCTGGCCTACCTCCTCTTCCTTTTCTCCACCTGGTTGTAGTAGGGGTTGTAGAGCATGGTGAACAGAATCAGGAGGGGTATCAGCAAGTACGGCGCGTATACGGACAGCAGAGTGAGGCGCTCGCGAAGCGTCTGAGGTCCCAAATGCTCAGACTTTGAAAAATCGTGAAACAGGATATACGTGAGGATGGGAAACACCGTTGTAGCTACGTGGGTGGAGTAGATTATTGCGGGAGTCCTTATCCATCTGCAGCCACCTGTACGGAAGCAGAAAGAAAATTATTTAAGTATTTTGGAGCAAGCAGAATTCAGTGGCTTTCAAACTAACTACATCTCCATCAGGATAAATCATAAATCGTATTAAATAGGAAGTAGAAAAAACGTAACTGCGAGCAGCAACCCAGGGAAACGATCTGCTTTCACACAAGTTTGGAAGGACGGTGCGACAGTGAAAGTTTTAAAGTAACAATATGAGTACACAGTCTTGACCCAGAACTTTATCGACCTTGGAAACGTGACAGATGTCAAACGACGGCGCTGGTTACGTACCGATGGCTGCAGCTGACAAGGGCCTACAGCCACAGTGTTTCTGACAGGCCTCACTCTGCTGCTCGGTCAGGTAAAACTTGCCATGAAATCAGCACTGCACATGGCACGTCCCTACAGTCACTTAAGGCTGGCAAATGAACTTTCTCAGCTGCAGAGAGAGCAGGCGTTACGCAGAAATGCTGCACAGGACGTATTCGTACACGTGTTCCATACCAACCTTTTAGGAAGGCGTACGCTGCGACGGGGAAGAAGGGCATTTGTAAGAAGGCTTCGCAGTATATAAAGGCCATAAACCACTCTGGGGGCTGGAGCATCATGGGGTCTTTGAAGGTGGTTGCATACCACTGTAAGAACTCCGTCAGCTGGAGAACGAACAGAACAGCAGGTTAACACAGTGATCAACAGCCACAGAGCAAAAACTGCGACCCTGGTCTAGCGGGCAGGCAAAGCCCTCGCTGCAGCGAGAGAAGGGAGCGATCTCCCTGCGGTACACGAGGCAGTTCAGCTGTAAGAGGGACTACAGTTCTGAAGCCTCTGACGGGATGAGCCCTTGCCAGCAAGCACAGATTAAATTTGCACTACAGGCGGTTCTGCGACTGCCACAGCCTTAAGTACAGCTGTTTTCCAAACGCTATTCCCGAGATGTCATTTTCTACTGGAAAAAACACCCCAAACCACAAGAGAACCTGCACCTTGACCTTAGTAGTTACTATTTTCCTCTCTCTGTCCCTCCATTGCCAGCTGAGGCGTGTTCCCTGTTGCAAATGCGTGTAGGCGCTTGCTGGGCCTAACCGGGAGGTGCCTGATGGGAGCAGCCCCCGCTGAGGGGCATTCCGGGGTGTCGGTCGGTGAGGGAGGCCCCTTCGGTCATGGGGCTGGCGGCTCCAACAGCCAGATGTAAGAAATCTGGCTTAGCATGCTGCAATCAGTTTCTGTGACAGAAATGTAAATTCCAGCGTGGCTTTAGGTTGGACTTTGAACGGCGAGATATGTATTGAGGTTTGCTGGTTAACTATTAATTAAAAATGGTCTCTATGAAGGAGAGATTCTATAGGCAATTTAATGGCAAAAACGCACTAACTGCAAAGCTCATTCAGGAAGCCATGGCTGATGACGGGAGTTGAATTATTTTCTGTCCAACTGCTAATGAATTGACTTTATTATACTTATTGTCTTCTAATTTTACTCAAAACCCAGCAAACCAGTGATTCTTACTCCTCACTCTGGTTGCTTGTTGCCTGTGGTGACAATCCCCTTGTACTTTCTGGCAGGAGCACAGACGGGGCTGACGGCCACCGAGGCAGCGACAGCCGCATCCGGGGGCACGCGGCGGGGTGTTCAGTGCCTTTGGGGCAGGTGGGGCTGCGCGCACCTTCCCGCAGACATAAACGGGTGTTACCGGCCAGTTTGCTCGCCCTGCAAAGCACAGGGCCTTCCCCGCGGGGAAATGACCCGCCGCGTGGCTTTCTCAGGGCCCTCGGCCTGCGGCCCCGGGAGCTTGAGCGGGACGGAGCGGCGCCTCGGAGCTACAGATGGCGAAGGGCATGGGGCAGAGGTGCTGCCGAGCGGTCACACGTGTGCTCCTTCCCAGGCGCACGGCGACTAAAACGACGTCATCCCACCAGCAGCACGCGTGGAATTGCTTCCCAATACTACTTCATTTTGGGGAATTTATCCACGGTTTCTCCCTCCTTATGCCTCTACGTACCACGCTTTGTGAAAAATGCCAGAGGCTCTATTAAATCAAGGGGAAAGCTCTGCATAGACACACGGAATGGTTTGGGTTGGAGGGA
>NW_010248987.1:0-14243 GCF_000690775.1 Eurypyga helias
GATTACCAAGCGTACGGGAATGAACGAGAGAGTAAGTGAGAGAGTAATGGCTCCCAGACCCCCTCCTCGCCTCTGCCCTGAGCATGACGTACTATGGGGTGAAATACTCCCTTGGTCAGTTTGGGTCAGGTGCCTGAGCTGTATGTCCCAGCACTGCCTGTAGCCAGACAGTGAGAGCTGGGAACGCAGCTGCAGGGTCAGAAGCACAGAAAGACCTTGAAACTGGTGCAGGCATTGCCCAGCGCCAGCTGAGAACTTACCAGTGCTGCTCCCTGCATCCAGGAACAGCTTCCTAGCAGCCACGGTAAAGGGCATTAACTCTTTCCTGACTGAACCCAGCACATGTAGTCATTTCAGGAGTTTGTGGTGATGATGGTGCTGACAACGCAATGGTGTTCCCAATTTTGTACTTCCAAATGCAGACTCCTTTCCCTTTTAGAAGGAAAAGGTGTCTCTGTTTGGCACTCTGGTGATCACACCAAATGCAGAAACAGTAAGAGACAGCTGCCCTTACGAAACTGAATTTACATTCCCGCTTTTGTTAGATGGTGGGTTAATCTTTTTCCCAGTGTTTTTTGCCATGGTTATTGTACATCTTTCCCTGTTTGCTGTCTTAAATTACCTCCCACGTTGTATCTCCACAGGCTTCTTTGGTTTGCAGTTCTGCATTGATTCAGACACAGCAGCTTTCAGTGTTTTGGAATCTTTTTGCATATGTCAAAATCTGAAACAAAACACTGTTTTGAGCACCCTCCACTAACCCATTACCCTCTGTGTGGCTGACAGCACCTTCAAAGGAAACAATTTCCCCTGCTGTATGAAAGATGGAATCTGTTCAAACTTTATGTCTGTCACCAAGTTCAGCAATACTTTTTTGATAGATGTATGAACTACAAGAAGTGGTAAAGCTGATAAAAACCATGCCAGCACCAAGAAGAAAAATCAGATGTAGGGGTAGAGGTTCGCAGATGCCATCTAGAAATATAGCCAGGCGATGTTTGACCCTTGAATTTTTGCATATGGAACGGATCTTTTTACGCTCTAACTCCGCAGAGGTATGCTGGAGAGAGAGGTAAGCTGATGGTCATGACAGATGACCCCTACAGCTCGGACTGATGAGGTTCTTTAAAGGGAGAACAGGTTTTTCCAAGTGCTTTCCCTAGATAAGCCTTTAATGGCAGTGCTGGGAACCGTCTGGTACGAAGACCACACAAATCTGTCCTAGAAACTGCTGTTTGCCAGGTTTTTATGGCTGGTTATGTACCTTTGCCAAAGGATTGCTTAAGGTCTGGGAGAGTATAAAGCAGGTGCCAGGATAGTCATTGTGTAATTTAGGAACACGGTGCCGCTATTTGTGCATTTATTGATACCGCTAAGAAATTTTAACATCTACAGAGAATGAGTTGATTTTTTCACAAGACTTCATTTTATGAATTTATTGCAATCATGTGATGTTATTCAGGTTCCTACAAGGTCAGTGCAGGAATAATAATTTTATTAGTTTTTGTATAATAAAGGTGAATTCTTGTTTGAAGAAAACCAGAACTGGCACCAACACATACATACCTGTTTCACCTATCTACTGTGCCAAATTCTTTATACTATTTTTTTGTGAAGACCTATAATCTTGTCTTGTGGAGTTGGCACAGGCAGCAAGCAGGTCTCACTGCCAGCACACCTGTACCCTGTTTAGTCTCCCTAGTATTCCATTTTTTCCCCTCACTCTACTGGTGTGTTTTCAGTAGGTCCCTTAACAGGTACTTTGGCAAAGCTTCCCCTCGGTTTCCTTGGGAAGTTTACGTAACCTGTTGTTTTCACTTGTTTCCCTCCTCAGCTTCTTCTGTATCTATGATCTTGTTCTGTAAATTCTTTTCCAAGGTCTGAGCTGATATATTTCGGATACAGCCTTCAATTTCTATCCACACATCTAAGATACCTTTGTTTCTTACAATTTCATATTCCAAATTCTGCAGTACTCTTCCTTCTGACCCAAACACACAGTTTCTCCCAGCTGATATTAATTCTGACCTGCAAAGTTTGTCCCCAAGCCCATCACTGGGACCATTTCCTTCTGTTTTGCGTATTTCCTCTGCAAGCTTATCGCCCCATGTCAAACATAAAGCACTTGTCACAAGTACCATCACTACACGTTGTCCTTCATTGCTACAAGATTGACCGACACTGCCAATACACTGTGAAGCCCAGTTAAATTTTCAAATACTTCATGCTTTGTTTAAATCCTGTTACTTATTCCAAAGAGAATATGTATATATTGTGCTTGTTACATCAGCGCAGTTCATCTATGGTACAATAGCATCACATACATGGTTGAGAAGCGCTTTCTCCCTAGGAGCTGCCTAAGGTCTTTGTATCATACTCGTAACAACTGGCACCATTTGAAGAATTTTCTGCAGATGAAGTGTAGAATACTCTGCCATGGACATCCATGGGGGCAATTTCCCCTGTTTATTAGTAGCTGTGAACTAAGATTTGTTTCTTGTGAGGTCATAGCTAGGCAATTCACTTTTTTCCCTAAATTGTTGACTGCTTTTGAGATTATGGCAATCAGAGACCACTAGAGGACTCTGCTTTCCATCATATTAAGTAACACTGTAATCAACTTTTGCTGGTCTGTACTTTTTGGACATGTATTTTTACAAAGCATACAAATATACTAATTTACAGAGTACCTGGAGTAGGGACTGGCCATTCAGCAATCAGAAGTGCAGTCCGAACGATGATGAAATCCCTACAGAAAATGTGGTCTGATCTCTGCTTCCTTTTCAGCCAAAATAATGCATAGGCAAATCTGTCCATCTCTTTGTATGAATATTTGGTGTCACATTAGGGGCTCTTCTTCAGTTCTGGCCTGCACAATTGCTTCTTTGGTTGTGGGCTTTCAGAACTCCCAACCAATGTAAAAAAGAAAGGTTGGGAAGCTTTCAAGTTTAATCTTTTTTAAAACCTTTCCCCCATCTTTTCCCATTGGACTCTTACAGAAAACTTTCCCATCTTGAAAGGTGCATTGGGTTTGGATCCTTTCCAGAGAGATCCTAATCACTTTTCAGGATAAGGGAATCCTTGCTCTGATTTTGAAGGAAAAGAGTAAAAATACAGCAGATTGTATCTCTCTGTTGCCTTCAGGCAGACAATAGAAATAATTGTGATTCAGAGCCATTATTTGCTTTCCTCCAAAATGTTTTTTTCCCAAGAATGATAGAGATTCTTTTGTCAATCACCGTTGCTGTTTATCCAGCAGCTGGTTGGCCACTGCAGTGAAAAATGTCTATCTAATTGCAGTCAAGTGAAAACTGCCAGAGGAGATCTGGCCCTCTGTTTGCTTTTCAGTTGCAAGGCAGCCCGTCAGAGACAGCCGAAGCAACTTAGGCATTCATGTAGGATTTGCAGTTCATCAGTGCAAAAGAATGAAGATAACTGGATGGAAAACAACCAAAGTGCCCCACGGGTTCATGACTCTACCAGGGAGTGCTCGGAATTTGCTCAAGTGAGCACAAGAAGAAAGCCTACAGAAAACCTCCTGCTAATGGGTGGGTTTATTTTATAATCAAATGACACACTGGAATGTAGAACTCTCATGAACTTACCTTTTTTTTTTTTAAAAAAAAGAAAAAAGCAGATACTTTGAATTTTAAGAACCTTTCAGCATTTTATGCTTCATGCAAGCAGAGATCATCTTGCAACAAAAAAATGAGAATAGGATGGCAATAGCCACTGCCCTTAGGAGGAATAAATGAAGCGTGTAGAGAAACTGTTCTTTAGTGGCTTTGATTATAGATGATGCACTATGGTTTGTTTGCTTGTTCGGGGTTTGCTTGGTCTCTTACCTGTAGCCTACAATTTTGGAAAGCAATTTAAATATTGTTTCAGGAGGAACAATTTTGATGGCTACTGATGCAGTGTTTTGATGCCTTTCATAAAATCAGTCAGTTCTGAAGTCTGTGAAAAAAGGAAAAATTGTGAACTTCTGAAATACTTTTCTTAGATTTTTATGATTAGTAATTGTTGTAAGCTTTTCCTGAATTTATTGGAATTCTGTAATTAGCTGAATGACACATGAAAAACAATCAAACCCACCCCAAGATTCAATTCTGAGCATTGAAAGCACCGAATTTGAAGCTTTCTTTGGTTATAGAGACAGAGAACAGGTATTATAGCCCATGCTACCTCCCTTTGTATTGATGTTTCTTGATGATAACTTGTGCTTATCCAATTTCTTCCATTTGAGAATGTATTTTTATGTTTTCCTGGACACATTGCATCTACTGCCTTTGAAGTCTGTGGTGAAGTAGAAAATAATCTTTTCTTTTCTTCCATTTTTGATCCCTGCTGTACTTAGCACAATATAAAGAACACATAAAAGAACCCGGGGAAAGTATTTCTATACAGCTTGCATAGATGTGCCAGTTAAGAACCAAAGCTCCAGGGAAGTGCTGAAAAGCCCCTTAGCTGGGGTTTTGTGACCGTAAGCAGTGACAGATTTATGCACCACCTGCTATTAGAAAGATGTCTGGGGAAGAGTAGAAATAAAGAATGTGACTGTGGCTAAAATCTGACACCACAAGTGACCCCACTTGGTGTGGGTGCAGAGCACAGGCAAAGGCTGTGCCTCACTGATGAGTTTGCACTTTGAAAAATAGACTTTGGAGAACGCCTTTTGCTTATGTGAAATAAAAGGCACAATGTGGGTTAGAAGGATCATATTCACTGTGCGGTTATCAGGCTTCTCCACCAAAGTCAGGTTTGTTTGTGACTGCTGGGAACACATAGTGAGAGATAAAAATATACAGCCATATAAGATTTTATATATGGAGGAATTTTGTTAATTAAAGCAATTCCCCAGTGAGGAGGAGTTCTTCTTGCCAGCTATGAAGTATTTGAAGATCTCTAATGGAGGCCAGAGGCTGCTGTAGGAGAGCAGCTTTTCATCTCAAAGTATCTCTGCCTGCACAAAATCCACCTCAGCAACAGCAGGTTTTGGAAGTTCTCTTCTTGTTGCAGAAAAAGCAAAAAGCTGGTCGTGTATTGGGAATATATTTAGAAAGTTTAAACATGATTTTGCTGAAAGTAGGCCTGACCATGGAGAATTACTCAAGTAGATTCACATGGTGTGAATTATACATCAAAACTCTTGGTGATTAATTTCCGGGATTTCACGCTGAGCTTTAAAAATGAAAATTTCTTGACACAGGCAGTGCAACTTTATGTCAAAGCAGCCAGCATGATTTTAAAAAGATCTACTCATCTAAAACCCTAAACATTGATTTCTACATGTCTGTCCTCTTGTACAAGGTATAGAATTTAAATTGGAATGGTGGCTTAATCATTCTAATTAAAAATTTCTTGATTCTCCATTTGAACTGTAGGACTGAAATTTGGCATAAACCGTGTGTAAATATAGCATCTGTAGCTCACGTTTGGACCGCATGTCTCCGATGACAACGGCACGGCCAGAGCATGCCAAGGCAGCTTTCAGGTCAGAATCAGTCCTGAGGGACGCCGGCACATGTGAGTTTACGTGACGATAGGTATCGTATGAAGCAAAGATTCATTTGAAAACATTTGACCATCTGCTTAGATGTAAGAACATTTTGGAACCAGCTTGAGAGCACGGCCAGTGTGTTTAATGCTTTGAAACCATTGCAGGCACCCTAGTCCTGTGCAAGCAAAAAGTGCAATGACTGCTATTAGATCTGTGGATTCCTGACATGCCATTTCTATATAGTCCTCTGAGAGGAGGAAATGAGATCATCTGGCTGACAAACATGTTTTGCCATCTTCTTTCTCCTGCCTGGGCAGCCCCTGGTGACTACCCTTCACAATTCTCCAGCCGCCTGTTTGCCTGATGGAGCTCAGCTCTGTGATGCTGACTTCAAGAGAACACATTTAAGCGCACTCCTGAATCAGTCAGTATCTGTGAGTAGATCAGTGTAGTAAGGATTTAGGAAAGATGTGAAAACTACTCGGTGATCCATGATACTTGACTGCCTGTCTTTGATATCACAGTTGGCAGGAGAAATAACAATTCTGTTCTGCAACAACTTTCACAATTTCCAGGTTTATTTTTATTTCAGACTAAAATAAAACCATGGGTATTCTCTTTTAAATAGTGACATGAAACTATCTCTTTCTTCAAATCAAAAATATCAAGTCTATCTAGAAGAGAGGTTGGCCTGAACCTATCAAAATGTTAACATCTATAGTCCCTGTAAAATCTCTCAGCTTTCATGAAATAGTGTTTCACTGAAACACTCTGATCCAGTCATCTCATTCTGATAAAGACTTTTTCATACACTTTACTGAGGTTTAATATTATCCCAGAGAGAAGCATGTGGTTAATTATGGTCTGAACAGGCTTATTTTATAAAGGACCACTTCTTGACATCCTCTGAGTCTTTGTCTTCTGCACATCGCTTTGCCTTTGTCTCTGCTTGTTTCATAACTTCTGTGGGAAGTGGAACTTGTTTATTTAGTGGTTTATCACGTGCACACTACAGCATGGTAAAGTCGCCACGAAAGCTGCTCACAAATGCTGCAAATGTAACGCACAGCATACTGTTTGTTTGCCTAACATACTGGCCATCGCTGCAGCAGAAGGGCTTGTTTTAATTTCCAGGCATCACTCCTTCAGGTAGGAAATTCAAAAATGCCCTGTTGGTATGTGGGAATGATGCTCTCTGAGTCTGCCAGGTTCCTCGCTATGGCCGTTTGTATTACTGGAGATTAGGGCAAGTGCTGGCCCAGGTTCAAATGGGAAGATTCGTAACTCGTGCTTACCATCAGATGCCCATCTGACCAGGCAGCGTGTCAGCACACAGACAACCGTGACTGCTTATGTAGCCATGGGTCAGTGCTGCTCTGGCACAGCAAAACCTGCTTTTTGCTGAAACCCGTTTGTACTGTGGTACCTGCACAGAGATGAGCAGCACTTTACTGAGATTGTGTTTTTGCACAGGAGGGAAGTTGTCCAGCCCTTGCTGGCCACCAATGATACAGTGGGCTATCCAGAGAATAATTTCTGAGATGGTTTATTCTCTGATATAACCAGAGAATAATTTCTGAGATGGTTTCATGAAAAGAGGGGGGAAATGAGGCACAGGCTGCTGTTGGATTGTACTGGGGAAATCCGAGATGCATAACTCGCCACCCATCCATTACGGACTGTACAATGAGCTCACTCTTTGCCCTAAATGAAGCAGTTCTGCGGTGCCTGGGAGCAGCTGCCTTGTGTTATCACTTGAAATCAACTGCAGCCCTTGTTGCAGAGAAAATGTTTCCCGCCTCACTGTGTAGTCCCCGTCTTGTAGTATTATGTTAACAGGCAGGAAAAATGGCTTTAGGAGTCTGCTGTGAAAGTGAGTGTGAGGAGGAGCTTAGCCAAAGAAAAGTGCAGGTTTTGATAGGAGTCGCCCAGTTAATCCAAGCTGGCAACCTTCACAAATTTACACTTGATGTCTCAACAATCAATATTTTCTTGTGCTTTACGGCAGATATGTTGCCTTTCTCATTTTCACGCAGGGTTGCAGAGTGCTTTATGACTTCGTAACTTCAAGTGCTTCATGAAGTATGACTTCAGTGGGGTTCATCAGCTTGGACACGGGATCATGCTTCAGTGTGTGGGCTTGTGTGTGTCAGTGCTGGGCACGTTTGCTGTAGTTCTGTAGTTACTGTAAGTGGAGAAAAGGACTTTTTGAGCCTGACTCCAACCACTGCTGGAGACATGACTATTATTAATGTCCTATCACCTTGTGTAGGGATGGAAAGAGCCTCTTGGGTATTCAACTTTCATTCCTTGCCTTTGCAAGCATCACATGGTGTGTCATTCGGACTCCACTCCTGTTCCAGCTTTACTTTCCTGAACATTATTTATCTCATATTTCACTTTTGTTGCTTTTTGCTATTTGTCCCACTACAGTGCACAGCCTTTTGATCACTTCCCCAGGGACACTAGTTTGAGAGGCATGCAAGTGTGGCCAGCAGGTCGAGGGGGGGGATTCTGCCCCTGTACTCTGCTCTGGTGAGACCCCATCCGGAGTGCTGCATCCAGCTGTGGAGCCCCCAATATCAGAAGGATATAGACCAGTGGGAGCGAGTCCAGAGGAGGCCACGAAGAGGCTCAGAGGGCTGGAGCCCCTCTGCTATGGGGACAGGTTGAGAGAGTTGGGCTTGTTCAGCCTGGAGAAGAGAAGGCTCCGGGGAGACCTTAGAGCACCTTCCAGTACCTGAAGGGGCTACTAGGAAGCTGGGGGGGACTTTTTTCAAGGGCCTGTAGTGACAGGACAAGGTGTAATGGGGTTAATTTCCAAGCAGGGAGGTTTAGATTAGATATCAGAAAGACGTTCTTCCCGGAGAGGGTGGGGAGGCACTGGGACAGGTTGCCCAGAGAAGCTGTGGATGCCCCATCCCTGGGAGTGTCCAAGGCCAGGCTGGATGAGGCTTTGAGCAACCTGGTCTGGTGGAAGGTGTCCCTGCCTATGGCAGGGGGGTTGGAACTAGATGATCTTTAAGGTCCCTTCCAACCCAAACCATTCCATGATTCTATGATTTGCCTGGCGGTATTTCCTGAATCAGAAGACAGTTGTTTTCTTAAAAACTACAGTATCTGTGGCCTTGCCATCAGTAATGATGGAAACTGAGCTACTCATACCTCAGTGAATCAAGCTGACGCTAAGATAATTATATTTGTGTTATACTTTCAGTGTCTCTGTATGTCAGAGTTGTAGAATGAAATGAAATAAAAAAATCACAGGGCAGTTCAAAGCAAGTAAAGTGTAAGAGCCCTGGCTCAGCCTTCAAAACACACCTATATGTTTATCTTCCCTCCAGCATAAATCACCTTTGGCTTGCAGAGCTGGGCTAGATGAGGAATGTCTCTCAACAGGGGCTCTTGCGGTCTCATTTATAACTCCTTGTATTTTCATGTATAAGAATCTCATCATTCACATGGTTTCCCTCTCTTGGCTCAGCAATTCATAAACATTAATAGCCATTTCTCACTGCACTCCTGCAATATAAAGACTCTGCCTTGAGAGGGCAAGCAAGGAGATTAAGAAACTTGCTCACGTTACACAGGAGATCTGTGTTTGTGTACAATGCAACAGTGCGCTGACTTGTACCTTTTCCTCATGGGGATAATCATGCAATTAGGAGGAAGCCTTTCCATTCTTGGCAGCTGTGGGCAAATTAAGTTTACTTTCTCTTGCCTTTTCATATTTGACTATCTATGAATCATTCAGTCCAATGCTGCCCCTTCTCTCACACATACCCTTTCCAGCAGCATTGGAGGCAATGGGGGGAAAGAAGGTGAGCTTTACAGCATTGTAAGAAACAGCATCTGTAAAATCTGTTCTTTTCAAATACTCCCCAAGAAATAATCAGCCTTGGCGCTGCAGGGAACGCCACAATCTAGTATTCCAGCCTACATTGTTCATAGAATCAAAGAATGGTTTGGGTTGGAAGGGACCTTAAAGATTATCTAGTTCCAACCCCCCCTGCCATGGGCAGGGACACCTGCCCATGGTTAAAGGCTGCTGCTGCTCTGGCCATTTTCAATAAATAAAAATACTTTTAGATTTCAAGTCTATTTTAAAAAACCTGCAGGAGGGAGCCTTCATGTTGTTGAGCTCACCTTTTTGCTTTTAGGAGAAGTAAGGCTTAAAAGTGTGTCAGTTGTAGATGAAAAAGTACTTAAGAGGAGACTTGTAGCAGTTAACAGGTACCCAGAGATGTCACTATATGGAAAAGGTCCTGGGAAAGGCTTTGGAAAACATAATAGGAACATCAGTAGATTCAAGGTGCAGGGACCAAAAAACTAGAGAGGTTTGGACACCAGGAGAGCTTAAAAGCTCCAGGTGCAATTTAACCATGAGCTGTTGCTTTTAACTCCATTATCTAAGCCTTGTGCTCTGTGCTCTGACACTTGTGCCATGGCCAGGGTGCACCAAACCCTGGTAGTTTACATGGTCCCAAAGACCTGAGTTGAACAAGAATAAGAAATGGGAAGGCCTTGGGCAGAGGATATGATAATGTGGGCAGAAGTGCAGAATTGCTTGTTTACATCGATGTTGGCAACAGCAGATTGAGGCCTACAAGGAAGCTGTGGGGGAACTTTTTACAAGGGACTGTAGTGACAGGACAAGGGGTAACGGGTTTAAATTGAAAGTGAGGAGGTTTAGATTAGATATCAGGAAGAAATTCTTCCCAGAGAGGGTGAGGAGGTGCTGGGACAGGTTGCCCAGAGAAGCTGTGGATGCCCCATCCCTGGAAGTGTCCAAGGCCAGGCTGGATGAGGCTTGGAGCAACCTGGTCTAGTGGAAGGTGTCCCTGCCCATGGCAGGGGGGTTGGAACTAGGTGATCTTTAAGGTCCCTTCCAACCCAAACCATTCTGTGATTCTATGATTGAGTTTCTAAACATTGAAAAAGGGAGGCTAAATCAGAATACCATGGGCTGTAATGTGAAATTGTGCAGCTGACCTAAAGAGGTATGTCAATGTCTCCATGTTCCTTCTAGAAATGTTATCCAGTCAGTGATTTTCAACTTTCCACTGAGTGTAGGACAATTTAACACCTTCGTCTATAAATTCTTTGAAAACTGTGGGAAAAGGTTAATTTTAGACAAGAGCCCCAGATGACATTTCAATGAATGCTGGAAAATTTTGAAAGCTTTCTAATAAATGCAGAAATGGGCATGGCTCTGTCTCATACAGAAACTGTTCACCAATAAATTCCACTGTGTTTATTCCTTATCTGTTCCCTTAGGTGTCTGATCTTTGTCAGGCCCTTCAGGACTGAATATAAATATGGACAAGTGAACGAATACCTTCTGTTTATTATTTTGGGCAAGTTCGGTATGTCAGCACCAGTATGTCAGCTAGCATGTAACCAGCCACCTTTCCATAGAGACATGTTAGGCAGCTGGAGGATACAGCTTGCTTGGATTACAGAAGGGGGCAGTGATGTTTCATTTATTGGAACTAGAATCACCAGCCAACAAAAGCTTCTGTTCTACTTAATGCAGAAATAGAAATGCCCAAGATTTGCTCTTGCAATCTTGGTTCCTCATGTTACAGTCGTGCTTCCTGCCTGTTACTCTATTTTCTTCAAGAAATCAAGTTCCATCTTGGAGGAGGCATTAACAGCAGAGGCTTGCACAAAGCATTTCTGCCACCTGCCTGAGACCTCTCTGGCACAAAGGGCAGATTGACAGTAATATTTCACACTAGACATAAAAATGCAAACTACCTGTTATCTATTAGTTTCATGGTGCAGTTTGTTTGGCTTCAGACCTTCTGACATTACAGCTCATCAATGACGTTTTGTGATTCCCATTCATAATGGCTACTGCCTTCCCACTGCAGTTCGGGCAAGATGAAATAAAATGAGGGGTCATTACAAAAAATTGAGCATACCAGGCAGGCTTCTATTCTAAGAACATCTTGCATCGTCAAGACGTGACATACCGGATTTGATGGATTGTGTGATTTTAAGTTAGCTCGCACAGGCAAATGAACAACAAGACACTTCCATTATAAAATTCCATGCTGTACTGTATTTTTATATGGCTCTTGCTGCACACAGTACCCAGGATGGACAGTTCTTCCCTACATTCTCTTCATTGTTTGCTCTACCTGACTTAAACTAATCACAGCCAATAGGTGTGGCACGGGGGGTGATAAACACGAAAGCGTTGCCAGCATCGTGTCCACGCTGTGTCTGTTCTCCTCTGGCCCCACCTGTTCTTACCCACCCACAAAGCTGTTTCCAGACAGAATTCCTAATTCCTCAGTCTGAGCACGTTCCCCATTCTGCATCTCTTCCCCAATTTCTCTTTATGCCTCACATCAACAGAAGCTTTCTCACACTGGTTCAAGAGCTGTTTCAGCTCCTCTCTGCATTTCTTACCACCGATGCCCTGCTGAGACCCCAGGATGAAACACCTTCTGTAGGAGCTGGGTAGTTCAGTTTGATCATTATTTTATAGTGAGGTTGTCTCCTTCATTCCTTTCGCTGATGGTGTCATCTTTATCCCTCACTTCCAGGCTCTCCCAATGCTTTTTCATATGTAAGGAACAATTGTAAGCCCTGGCAAACTCTACTGTATTGTAGACTTTAGACTTTGATTTTTTCTTTGATTCCCATTGGAAAACTGTATTGTAGACTTTAGACTTTCATTTTTTCTTTAATTCCCATTGGAAAACTGGTGGCAGTTAAAGACCTTGTGACACAGACACTCAGTTTCCCTGTGTGGCAATACGCGTCAATCTCTATCTGTCATTTTTGTTTTATCCTGTCAGTCATTCTTTGTACCTAATGCAAGGAGCACATGCCCCCTGAGAAAAGTTCTGAAATATTTCTATTATTAAAAAACAATGAAATAGCCCCTGGAAACCGGGCCTTTGCGCTTGCTTGATACCTTGCTGAATAGCTCTGCCTTCCTGGGCAGAGCTCTATCCTGCCCTGTTCTGTCTCTGCTATTGGAGAACTATAAATATTTGTTAAAAGCCCTATGATTAACTACCCAAGTGAAATTTAATAAAGTGGAAGTAAGGTAATTTCTGTAATAAGTTTATTTCCAAACAATTAATAAAAATTTCAGTTCCATATTCAATCACATTTTGTGAATACAGTTCCCAACACATTTCTGAAGTGAAAATGCTTACTGATGAAGAAATAATTTATTGGGCACACAATCAATTTCCAAAAGAATTTTCAGGGAAAAAAAAAATTTAGAGCATTTTTGAAGTTAAAAAAGGACATACAATCTTCTATTTGTTACTAAAACACACTGGGAAGAAAAACACTCTCATCCTTAATTTATTTTGAAATTAAAAGCCTAAATCACTAAAACCCATGTCCTTTTGCATATTGAAATATCTTACATGGTCTCATTTACCTTTTCTACAGCTGTATCTGTGCTTCAGCTCCAGTACTCAGATGGAATAAAAGGTACAGCTCTGTTACAATGTGGAAGAACTTTTGCTATTTTTAAAAAGGTTAGATATACCTTTTGTGAAAAATAATATTATTTGGTATTTCCTCCTTTTATTTTGCTTTACTTGTTGGTGCATTTTACAATTGCCTCTTTTCAGGCTGTATTTGAATAGTCAGGATATTATTACCTTTCTGCCATTATATTACAAACATGTTATGTCAACATAGAAATTGTAGGGCTCCAATTACCAGAAGAGACTGCATCATTACATATGGGCTAATAACATAATGATGTAATGACCTAGAAACACCAGGCTATTACAGAGCCAATCTACATGGTGTAATTACTCATAGTACACCAAAACAGGAGTTGAATGCTCCATGTTCACCTTCCTCTGTGGTGGAAATGGAATATTTACCAAGGCATGAAAGACCATTGGAGTGAAGCCTGGCTTCAGATAAAGACAGATTTGCATCCTTTTTCTGCATCATTACAAACAAGATAGTGAATCCATTTTTTTCAGGTCAGAAGACTTGCGGTCACTCATGAAATGTTATTCTGCAGCTTCAAGAAGAGAGCAATTTTACAAAATGCACATGTTCTGCTGCCATCCAGAAATAAGAAAGGTGAGTAGAGCTTTGAGCTCCACAGGCAGAAGTCCTTTCTGGTGGCCAGTAGACTACTTAGAGGTGGTAGCTATAACAACTGTCCTCTTTGGGATGTAAACTCTGTTCTCCACCCCTAAGCCCCAGAGAAACCAATCATAGAATCATAGATTGATTTTGGCTGGAAGGGACCTTAAAGATCATCCAGTTCCACCCCCCCTGCCATGGGCAGGGACACCTTCCACTAGACCAGGTTGCTCCAAGCCTCATCCGGCCTGGCCTTGGACACTCCCAGGGATGGGGCATCCACAGCTTCTCTGGGCAACCTGTCCCAGTGCCTCCCCACCCTCTCGGGGAAGAATTTCTTCCTGATATCCAATGTAAATCTCCTGCTTTCAATGTAAACCCGTTACCCCTTGTCCTGTCACTACAGACCCTTGTAAAAAGTCTCTCCCAGCTTCCCTGTAGCCCCTTCAGGTACTGGAAGGAGCTATAAGGTCTCCCCAGAGCCTTCTCTTCTCCAGGCTGAACAAGCCCAACTCTCCCAGCCTGTCCCCACGGCAGAGGGGCTCCAGCCCTCGGAGCATCTTTGTGGCCTCCTCTGGACTCGCTCCAAGTGGTCAATATCCTTCTGATATTGAGGACTCCACAGCTGGATGGTGTCTCAGGTGGTGTCTCACCAGAGCAG
>NW_010248988.1:0-3320 GCF_000690775.1 Eurypyga helias
CCGCTCGTCACTGATCTCCTCTCAGACACCGAGATGTTGACCACAACTCTGAGTGTGACCATCCAGTCAATTCCTTATCCACCAAGTGGTCCAATTGTCAAATCCATGTCTCTCCAACTTAGAGACAAGGATGTCATGCAGGACAGTGTCAAATGCTTTGCATCTTGTCAGGCACAGAGGTGGGACAGACTGGCAGTTGCACTTTGATTGCCTTCTGCTTAGGACACTCACCTCGAATGCTCCTTCAGCAGAGCACTGGGCTGAAAAACACTGACAAATTCTCAGTACATACACATGACACAGAGACAGGAACCACCACGATAATTTTTTTTTTAACCTTTAGCTTTGAAAACTGGTCATACCCACTCTGTGCAAAACTAGGTCCTGAACCGTGATTTCCCATGACCAGTACTGCCTCATATGCAGCTCTGCCTTCTGCCACAGCACTCGGGTTTCTCCGAGACTGCCTGCTTCCGTCTCTCTGGTAGGACCATCCCACTCTGTTTGAAATACTTATATACTGGGACCAGTAAGATGCTGTTCACTTCTTATTGGGGACAATCTGCTACATCAAGGACATCTGAATTCCAGGGTTAAAATCTCCTCCTCAAAGCAGGAAAATTCCAATTTAATCCAAACCATCTCCAATTTAATGTCACTTCCAGGCAGAAGGGGAGAAAAACATCATTCCCATTGGTGATTCCAGCCTTCCAACACATGAAAATATTTCCAGGTAAACTATTCAACATACAACTCATTCATGAATTTGAGTTGATCACATCTGCATTTTAGTGAGTACCACACCTACCAGCACTTCTGTCCTACTGCTGCACATTCCACCTGATCTTACCTGAGCCTAAGTTAACGAAACAGTGCAATTTACATTAAAAAATTAAACTGATTCTCAGAGGAACTGGATTTTCCAGATTTTCTAAACGGTAGCATACTCTTACCATATTCTTATTGCAAAGAAGTGGTTTACAGACTTAATCGAATTGAGCACGTGAACAGTTATTCAACATGCATAGATTTTTGCAGAGCATGACCTAAGCATCCTAATGCTGCAGCGATCTCCATATGGCAGTTCTGCCTGATATAAAAAGATCAAAGTTTGCAGACTTTTTGAATTAGTATTGTGTTTCTGCATGCTTATGACACCTGCTCACGTGAACATGCATAGATTCAACATTCAACATGCATAGATTTTTGCAGAGCATGACCTGAGCATCCTAATGCCGCAGCGATCTCCATATGGCAGTTCTGCCTGATATAAAAAGATCAAAGTTTGCAGACTTTTTGAATTAGTATTGTGTTTCTGCATGCTTATGACACCTGCTCAAGAAGCCTTAGCCTTGATTAATTCTGCATGCTCCTAGAATCCAAGTAATAAAACACAGAACACTGTTTTCTGTTCTACATCATGTTTTGATTATTTTAAAATAGTTATGGGTAACAGACAAGTTGCTACATAAACATTTACTCAAAAAAAAATTATTATGCATGTGGATTAAAGAGTTACTTTTACAATGTATTTTACAGTCTCTCCTAGTTCCTAAAATTAAATTCAAGATGATTCTAGGGGAATTCTGTCTCTAGAAGCAGGAGGGCGTGCCCTTAATTATATGGGTTCTGCAGGAAAATAGAAGGCACAATTATAGTGGTATTTTAGTCTCCCGAGATGCTAAGTAAACCCTATGATATCAGGCTATTCTCACACACATGTTCCCTAGCCACATGTGGCAAGATCCCTTACTTCCCCACTTCAGCCCTCTAGCCCTTGCTCACCTGTGGTAACACATTCCCACCCCTTTCAAGTATAGCACATTCAGCTTACAAGCAGGAAAGCTAATCTCCATGAGGCTGCACATGCAAAAGAACTAATTTATTCTGTATAAATTTGCTTCTCTGACAATTATAATATGCAAAGCTCTCTTAAGAAAACCAGCAAGAATGAAATCAATAGGATTGCTACAGTAATTATTTAAAACCTATCCTAACAGTTTACATAGCTTTAGGACAGATTCCCAATATGCAATTCAATATGTTGATTTTTTTAAAAGTACGTAAAATATAAACTTAAAAAGATTACTTTCTAGTAAGTTCTGAGCGAAATTACATCTTTAAAAAAAAAGATTTGACCATAAAAATTATGGTCATAATTATGGCATAAAATTATTTGACCACAACGGCAAAGGCAGCAGCTGAAAAGGGCTTAAGGTAGAAAACCTTCTGACGTAAAAACAGATTACTCCAGTTCTACCAAGTGACACGCTTGTTTTGTTGAATCATAACAATGTTAGTCTAATATTAAAATTTCAATTTATGACTACTATATAAATTTAGTGTTCAACTGTCCATGGAAACAAATGAAATATTCCTTCTAAAATAACTAGTATCAGTTTCCTGCTTTGACACCACGTCTGAAAGCAAGATAAATATTCTATTAAAAAAAGCAGTACTCTCAAATAATTCACACACAAAATTTAAACTTCTCTTTGTTAATCCTACCAGCGACAATGAAAAACCATCCAGAAATGTTCCTTTTCATTAAGCCACACTTAATTCATTTTACACCAACCTCTGGGATCAAAACGGATGTTAAATCGAGCAACCGCAGACTGCCGTACATCCTTGTCCTTTTGCACAACCTCGTCACCTCAACTCCTTGCGTGGCCACAGGCGACTGCATTCGCTGGTCTCCCTGCAGCCTGGCCTGAAGCAACAATATGGAGAAAAAACGAAGGAAAGAGATGGGGAGGTAAGTGGGAATAGTCAAAGAAGAATGCTGGCTGCTTGCTGGGTAGAGATTGTATACGTTTTGAGAAATTTCTGTTCATATTTTTCATTAGAAAGGTAAGGAACTCTGGAATTATTTTTTTTCATGAACTCTATTTTAAAAATATTTTTTCTTTTCCGGAAGAACTTTTTTTAGTGGCTCTTTTTAAAGCCAACTGTTTGTTCTACCAGCAGCCCATTATTAAAGGATCTTAATACTAAATAGCAAGCTTATTTCTTGCCTTTGCGATGTATTTGTGTGGGCAGGTACAGCTTATCCTCACCTGGTCTGGGCCAACCTGACGGATGGCTGGGACGCCTCACGTTTCCCACAGGCCACAGCTCCGCCGGCACCCACAACCCCGTTCGATTTAGCCTTCGCAGCCCGAGCTTTGGGAGTGGGAACAACCCGGCCTGCTCAGAAAAGAAGGAAGGGGTGGTCACGCGGGATATGCCGCTGGGTTTCGTTCTGGGGAAGATGTGCCATTTTTCGAGTTCGTTGACTCGGGCGGTCGTGGGTGGTGTCACATCGCACCTGTAGCCTT
>NW_010248989.1:0-836 GCF_000690775.1 Eurypyga helias
ACCTGCAAAAAAGCGCCATGTGCTGAGAACCCACCAGCCAGCAGCCGCCCCACGAAGCTGCCACGAGCCCAAGGCCAGGGAGCGCCTGGGGCCAAGGACCCACCAGACGCTGTTTCCCAAAGACACCCCGGATCGTCACCGTCACGCTCTGCGGAGCAGCCCAGGCCCCACACCCCCCTGCTCTCTCATAGGGGTGTCATAGAATCATAGAACCATAGAATCATAGAATGGTTTGGGTTGGAAGGGACCTTAAAGATCATCCAGTTCCAACCCCCCTGCCATGGGCAGGGACACCTTCCACTAGACCAGGTTGCTCCAAGCCTCATCCAGCCTGGCCTTGGATACTTCCAGGGATGGGGCATCCACAGCTTCGCTGGGCAACCTGTTCCAGTGCCTCCCCACCCTCTCCGGGAAGAATTTCTTCCTGATATCTAATCTAAACCTCCCTGTTTTCAATTTGTACCCGTTACCCCTTGTCCCTGTCACTACAGGCTCTTGTAAAAAGTCCTCTCCCAGCACCCTTGTAGGCCCCCTTCAGATACTGGAAAGCTGCAATGAGGTCTCCTCAGAGCCTCCTCTTCTCCAGGCTGAACAAGTGTCAGTCGGACTGGGGAGGGGGTAACCCAGCGGAGGGTCTGGCATGGTTGGCCCAGCCCTGGCCCCAGCGCTGCTGCTGGGCTCAGCCCCAGGCAGCTCTTTACCTTCTCTTTTTCTTCTGGTGTCACGTGGTTGGTGGCAGACTTAAACCTCTCCAGTTTCTCCGTGTAACTCGCACAGGCCTTCCTCAGCTCCTCGATCTCTCTGGCCATCTCTGGGGTCGTCATGGAGCTGTTCAG
>NW_010248990.1:0-965 GCF_000690775.1 Eurypyga helias
TTCTGTGATTCTATGATTCTAAATTCAAATGTTTTTTGGGCCTCGTGCCGTAGCACAACTGCCGTGAGTGGGAAACAGCCTGTCAGCCCCCTGCTCCTCTCACCACGGCAATGGCAACTTGCACAGCCCCGTGCGTCACCACAGCTTTGATTGGCCCTCGTCAGAGAAAGGAGACAGGAGAGAAGCTGTGATAGCAGCCGGGAGGGGATGGCACGGGTGGCAGTGCTATGCCACTGCCCATGTGTCAACCTCCACACGGCCAGCCGCAGCCTACAGCTGCCCGTCCAACAGCTCTGCCTGGGTTTGAGCCCCTCGTGACGCGTGCGCTGCAGGTGGTGTCCTTTCCTCCCACCAAAGCGCATGTGGTAATTGCCCTGCTTGATGTTGGTGCGCTCGCAGTGCTAGAAAGAAGTGCCTTGCTTGCAAGATTTTTGAAAATAACACATATTTTTAAAGTGTGGTGCTCAAGAGTATTTGTGTGAAAGTTTCTGGTTGCTTCTATAACCTAAAAGCAAGAAAAAAACAAACAAACAAAACACCAAAACCAAACCAAAAGGCAAAGGATTATTATACCTCCTCTGTCCAGGCTCCAGCACAGAAGTAAACCCAGCGGCCTGGTTGCCTGACAGACTGTGAAGTCAGATAATCCTGTCCAGTTTATTCCCTGCTCAGGGGCAATTTGTTCCTTTTAAAGCCCTTAACAGCATTTTGCCAAAGCTCCCATCAGGGGAATTATGATGTGAGCTGTACAAATATTTACACAGATATCCCCACGCCGCTTCCCCAGGGGCTTATTATTCCCCCCACTCCCCTGCTAGCACGAAGAATGGCCGTCAGTTAGTTCGGGGACCAATATAACTGTTAACACGCAGATTTTGACCAAAATTAGGCTCATCGTTCACGCACGCAATTCGGGTTAGTGGTATCTAAAAGTAAAGCTAGGCCCCAGCGAGGATCGAACTCGC
>NW_010248991.1:0-3611 GCF_000690775.1 Eurypyga helias
CGGGAAAGCAAACTGGGATGGGGGCATGGAGGAAACCCCGTTGTCCCTGGAGCTCCGGGTTTTGTGCTTCTCAAAAACCAGACCCTACTCCCAACCCTAATCCCAACCCCAGCCATACTAACTGTGGTGTGAGGCTGACGGACCCCAGCAGCGTGGCCATTCCCAGCGGGAAAGCTGTGAAGGGAACGATGTCGGTGCAGTGCTGTGCTCGCCTGGGATGCCCTTGGAATCCCCACTGTCCCTGGAGCTCTGGCCTTTTTGGTTTTCCTAACCCTCTCCACAATACCTTTGGCCCGAGGCCGAGGTGCGCAGCACCACTGACGGCAAATTGTACCCGGATGGCTGAGGTGGCCACGGAGGCAAGAAGCCCCCTCCCAGTGGCCTTCTCCAGCACGGAGCAACACTAGGAGCTCCGAGGAGGCAGACCAGGAGTTCATAGGATGACGGCAATCTCCATGGACCTGGCTGATCCAAGGACACCACCTACGAGCTTCGTGGCTCCAAGCAGCATGCCTGGTTCTCCAGAGCCGAGTGTACATCAGACACCCCAAATGACCCACATGGGAACTTCCCTCTGGAGAGTATGGGAAGCATCCAGGTGGAGCATACTTCCTCTGCTCTTCAGCTCCTGTCCACCCAAAGAGCTGCAGCCTGGAAAAGCCCTGCGGCAGCACCCGGCACCTGGGAGCCATTCCCCAGCTGCACCCACCCGCACCTCCCCTCCTTCCCTTCTCCCCGCTCACGGCAAGGAGCTCACGCAGGGAGTTACACACAAATAACTCGGAATGACAGCAAGAGGCAACATGGTTCTCTGGAAGCCGAACTCCCACAGGGACATGGAGACAGTCACCAGCCAAACGTGCATCTGCCACGTAAAAACATGGAAAAGATGAGGGCGTTTGCAAAGAATTCCTGTAAGGTGGAAATTCCCAACATAAGACCGAGTTTTGGGTGGTTTTGCCCCACATGTGAAAAAACCCTTGACAACATTTGTCAGAGGAAACAGCAGCGGGAGGCTCCAGGCCCCTGGGTCTCCACTGGATGGCACAGTACTTAGGAGGGTACCAAGGAGGGGCCCCTGAGCAAAACTGGGGGAACACTGGGGTTAAAACAGGAGGAATGAGGAAAGGGGAGTGTGACGAGGCCTTACAAGGGGAGCACAGGCCTTGTGTGCCTCAGCTGTAGAGGGTGTTGTCAAAAGGCATTGCCTTCCCCTCAGAAACCCTCAGGGGTGTTAGAAAAAGAACGGATTTGGACCTATAAAGCACCATGGATTAAAAGAAAAGAGACACCTGCCTGGAGATCATCTCTGCCGGGACTCGAACCCGGAACCTCTGGATTAGAAGTCCAGCGCGCTCGTCCATTGCGCCACAGAGACCTCACCACGAGTGCAGGATCCGCACCAGACCTGAAAAATCCCCTGCCTCCCGCATCACTGCCGGGGGTCTCCACGCCCCACTCTCACTGAGGCAGCATGAAAACGCGGTACCCAAACCGACATCCCTCACACATGAAATCCCGAGGCATCCCCTTCTTCCCCAGGGACGGGGCGATAATTCTGGGTATGATCTGTATCTGGCTCAGCAGCAGGGATGCAGCAAAAACCTGGATGCAGGCTCGTATCTGGGTCTCCGGCAACCTTTCCGCAGCATCTCTAGCTCGGCTGAGGGCAGAGCTAAATCCTGGAGCAGAGTTCATTGCTGCATCTCCCTCAGCATCCCCACAGCATCCTCACTGCAGAAGAGAGGAGAGAGGGTTTAGCTTGCAGCCGGCTGCAGAAAGCTCCAGCTGTCGTGCTGACAGAAAGCGGTGGTTTGAGCAGAGAAACCAACGAAAAAGCAGAGAAGAGGGTTTTATTTTAAGCAAGCTGTCAGTCGAGGGGTTAACGCTTCTCCACCCGCATCTCCCACTGGAAAAAGATTAAGATGACATCAAAACAGCAGGCAATCTCCTGAGCTACTGCACGAAGGAGCACCCTGACATGATCCCTCGCCGGGAACAAACACATTCTGCGTCTCCAACGAACTTGAGCGTATTGTTTACTCGTAAACACGCTCTTCATTAGGGACAAAGGTGACCAGCGTGATACGAACTGCAGCAGGACCTGCTTAGAAGGGTAAACTGCCCGAGGTATCAGCTTTTACCTCAGGGTCCGTATGACCCCGAGAGCCAACCTAAGCCAGCTCTACCCAGCTGGTAACACCCCAGCACAGAGATGACCCAGAGGATCTGCCTGTCAACGGAGCAAGTGTATAACCATGGCCAGAGCCCTAACAGACCGGAAAACTGGATAAACCCCACCGCCACTTGTACGGGACATCAGGGTAAACCAATGGAGCTCGTCACACCACTGACCACACCTAAGCAACACCCGCACCAGACAAGCGCGTCCTGGCCCAGCACGCATGGGACAAGCACGTCCTGGCCCGGCACCCATTCAACATCTGGAGAAAATCCTGCTCCACTCAGCTCCAATTGCACAGAAGCAGGAACGGTCCCGGAGTTTGAGCAGATCCTGGTGGAACACGTTTCCGACAGGAATTATGGAGAAAAGCACCCTCCGCAGGGAAACGGATGTGCCACAAGCTGCATCCCCCCAGAAGCACTCCCTGATCAGCCACACTGCTGGGGGGGCCACCAAAGCCCCCGCCCAGCACATGCCTCCACTGGCACAAGGACGCGGCCACAGGCCGCAGTGGTACCACACGCTCCCTGCCGAGTGCCAGAAAGCAACAGACCACTTCCAAATCCCCCAGCCACCCGCCAGGCAGCTGCGTGCCTTCAGTAATTTGGCCAGTCTTCCCCAAGGTACGGACCGTGCCTCATCCCCACGCGACACGGAGAGCAGAGCCCGGAGCGGGCAGCGCAGACGCAGGCAGGTGATTTCTGGTGCTGGGGGATGCCAATGCCAGCTCCTTGTGCAGGAGGAGAGGAGTGAAATTTGGGAAGATGTGCAGCATGGTTTGACCCCGAGATCCAGAGGGAGGGAAGTGTTTATAACGCATGTCCCCAGCACACAGAAGGTGTGACCGGAGTCAGTAAGCTCCAGGGGGTCCGAGCCACGTGCAAACCGGCCCCCAGCTCCTCCCCAGTCGCCTTCCAGCATCAAACCATTTGCTCCAGATCACAGAACCATGGAATGGTTTGGGTTGGAAGGGACCTAAAAGATCATCTAGTTCCAACCCCCCTGCCATGGGCAGGGACACTCCAGAGTCTGCTAGAAACAGGTGAAGTGCACTCCCAGTGCCACCCATCAGAAACATCACCTTCCATGCGGGATCACAGACAAAAACGTAAATTCCACCAGAAAGACGCCTCTCCCAGAGCAGGGCACAGTGGTGACACCCCCAAAGCCTCTCCCAGCACCGAGTCCCTTCCCCCTTCCACACCCAGGTTCTTCCTAACCCTTCACGGGGTGTTTCAGGTTTTGTCTCTCTAAAAACCAAACCCCAAAACCCACACACTCACCAGATTTGCCCGGTAACCCAAATTACTCAAACCCTGTCCGTCACACTCAGCCTGACGAACCCCCTGTAGGAATTGCAACCACCACTGCTGCTCCCAGCTCCTGCTTTCAGCTCCCTTTTCCTTCCAGAAACCTGCTGGTTTCT
>NW_010248992.1:0-506 GCF_000690775.1 Eurypyga helias
GCCGGGCTGGAGCGCTCACCGGGGCGGCACGAATCGGGAGGGGATCTACCTATGTGAGATATACGTCGGGTTGTGCAACATACGTCCATCCTAATCTATAGGAGCTGAAGGGGGTAGCCTGCAATTCATCTTCACCTGGAGGGACCATACATGAGCACAGCACAGCGCGTGCGAGTAAGGCACGCGGGCGTACATGCAGGACGGTGCCTACAGTAAGCACGCGGACAGGGTATACACTCACGCGTGTGTGAAGCTGCGTGCAGGACAATTCATTTCAATCAGGTCCTGTTGCTTATCAGTTAATAAAATGTCTATTATATCAATTCATTTCATAATCTATACACTCCTAATCTACCATCTTTATTGCGTCCAGTTAAAAGGAAAGGGAATTCGCTGTCCCTCCCCGTTTGGATAATTACCCTTCAATGACTGCAAGAGCCTCTTGTGTTTCGAGGAGATTAGAGCCCTGCAGCTATCAATAAACTTTTCCCAGCGAGCGGCCAATC
>NW_010248992.1:531-1056 GCF_000690775.1 Eurypyga helias
TGCACATCCGTCCTGGGCGCGGGGATAAGGGATCGTAAACGAATTTACAAAACAAAATAGCTGGGACTTTAATGGGTCTGAGGCTTAGATGTCCCTTTTTACGTGAATGAACATTTCATTATCTGGAGACACGCACACATCTATGCCGTGAAACGCTGCACGATTCATGTGTCTACGTATGTACAGATCTCATGCACGTCGAACACAGCGCCAAGTCGGTGTTCATTTAAAAACAAAACAAACTAAAAAACCCTAAACCGCTTTTTTCAAGGCGCAGCCAGGCTGTGGGACAGGCAGGGGCTCCCGCTGCGAGGTCACACTCAGGACAGCCCGGTAGCTCTTGGTTTTCCACAAGAACACGGCTCGGGCCTCGCGCGTCTCCAACAGAACGGACGGCTTTTCTCCCGCGTCAGTACATTTTTTCCACGATTTTTGAGCCCCAGCCCGCCCGACCCCGTCCTCGCGGCAGAGCGCTGAGCCGGCAGACCCGTCCTGCCTGCCTGCCTCCCTCCCGCGGTGCGCGCT
>NW_010248993.1:0-8708 GCF_000690775.1 Eurypyga helias
CCATTCTATGATTCTATGAATCACATTCCAAACCCTACACCAGCAGTCCCTCCCACCCTCTGGGATAAAGCAGCTCAAGAAAAGATGCTGGAAGCCATGCCCACGCCCCCCACCCCCAATCACACTCGTACCACAATGATGGCAATTCTTCCTCCAACGTCTCCAACCACAGTTATCGGTGGTTTCTCCTTGGCCATCATCACTAAAGAAGAAAAGAAAAGTCCAGGTCAGGTGGCCTTGAGTCAAACCCCAACAGCTCCACCACACAAGAGGCCCAGCCCTTAACTGCATCTTGCATGGGTGCACAGATACGGGCCTGACGTTATCCCGACACCCACAAAGTGCGTAACCACTGGTTTAACCATTGTTTTCCTCCTTAAATTAATGGCAAAGCTTCAAAAAGATGAAACACTCCGTTTCTGTGAGGGCCTTGTGCTGACCTCGGAGACAGTAAGCAAATCCAACTGTCTAACAGACCTTGGAACTAGGAGAGCTACAAAGCACCTGGTTTACGGGACACGTCAGCGACCTTCCCGGGACTCCAGAACTTGAACAAAAGGGATAACGGTTGGGAACAACAAACGGGCTTTTCCAAGCAACAGCCCTCAAAGGGCACATGCTCTACAAGGTGCAACTTTTCACCTACTGCACTCACTGGTTCATCTGAAGGATCCAAGACTCATACTGCAGCTTTCTGGCTTTTTCTCATCTCACCAAACACACGAGGCTCTTTCAGAGGACGTAAGGACCTTAATAATACCTTAAGCTTTCTTTGATTGAGCGGGAAGCTTGCAGAAGCAAAGTTTGCTGGTTTTTTTTTTAAGTGTATTAACAGAAAGAGCGGGACAAAATGCAGATCAAACTCAGTTCTAAAAGCTCAGCACAACCAGCAATTGGAAGCAAAAGTCTACCCTGACGAGCTGTGCTATCTGACACGTGAGGAGATGAACCAGGAAAGAAGGTGCCACTCCCTCCTGGCTTTACTTTTGCACCTACATGGCTCATGCAAAAACTACAGGTCACAGGCTTTATCCTTTATCCTGAAAGTAAAAGTATCCACCAGCAGTATAAAAAATAACGGAGATATGAAGTAGGATGCACTGAGAGTGTCCAGACTCACACAGAACAGCGCTCAGCCTCTGATACTGGCCAGGGACTTGCTGTCCATAACCCAAGCCTCTCACTGGAGGGTGCTGGTTTATACAGTGAACACAGTAAAAAAGATCCCAGCAAGCTAAGGACACTGTGGTGGGCATGCACGTGTCATCAGGTGATAATCTGGGCTGAATAACCTCTGAAGCAAAAGAGGAACATCCAGCATTTTGTAACACCTACCTGGCCCCCTGCACCCCCAAGGTTTTATGCTCCCTATGGAGAGTGCAGCAAGTGTCCCACCAAGACACTTCATACCCCTCCTCTTTGTAAGCTTGCCAGGATGCGGGCCACAGAGGCTTCTCGAGTGCTGAGGAGTTTTGGACATCCTAGATAGCAAGTTCTTTCTCCTTTAAGATAACCTGTTTCCATGTAATAGTCGAGCAGCATGAGAATAGAAGCCGTTGCCCATCAAAAAGCCTGTCTGAACATGGATTTCTGCCCTCCTGGGTCAAAAATGTCCTACATAAAACTCTCCACCCAGCACAGCAGGCTGATCCAGTACTATTCCCACAACTCAGCAGTGCCTGGGAATGCTCAGAGTGCCAGCAGAGCTGGGCGAGTCGGACTGAGGGATGCAGCGACGGCAGTTATAAGGACCACAGCTCCAAGGATTCAGATGCAGTGCAGTTCTTCAGACACAAACTGCTTTTCTGTACGCCTCCCAGAACGCTAAAGAAGGTGTCGAGTGGTCTGTGTTGACCACGGTTACATTGCTCATTGCTAGGTCTTGCAGTTAAAGTCACCATTTCCTTGGAATTAAGAGTTAATTACTCTTTGGAGCAGACTTCCCAGCCTTCCTTGCATTGTTATTTCCGAGTCTACTTGGACTTAAGAGTTAATTACTCTTTGGAGCAGATTCCCCAGCCTTCCTTGCATAGTTATTTCCGAGTCTAAATCCTGAAGGGAAAATATTACGAGAAGGAAGAGCATTTGTAACGGACTAGGATTGAGCATCACAAGAGATGAGCAGATCATAAATTTCGATGACAGGCACCACCTACCTGCTCAGATCAGTTATTAGTTCATTATCTGGCTTGGACAGTAACGAAACTCCGGGTGGGAGCTGTGAAATGCCAAAAGGGTTACATCTGGCTGCCATCCCACCCTCAATGTGCACCCACAGATGAGTGCTATTTCTGTTTCCAACAGCCAGGCTAGGGAAATCTCTTTTCTAAGCAACAGGGAAGAGTCCTTAGGGAGCTGAAATGCAGCACTATTTCACTGACAAGCACACAAAGTTTCAGCCAATCGGTATCGTCCCATTCCATAATGGAAGCAGACACATTCCTTGCTATGCTCAGAGGGTAACACAGCAGCTAGCAACACTAGCAGTGTTTTGCATCTCTTGTATGTTTTTCAACCCTACTTTATTTTTCCAGTAGGGTAGGTAACATGTCGACCTACCCGGATCCTAAAGAGAGGTTCTCCCTTTTTCTTGTTCAATTTTTTCTCCAAAGAAAAGAAAGAAAGAAAAAAAAAAAAAATTGCAAGCCAAATTGCTACCCACAACCACATCAAATCACAAGAGAACTTTCGACTGCTCCAGTGTGATGAGAGCTTACGCAGGGGTTACTCCGGCCAGTTTATCTTTCTTCAAAACCTCTGGATAGAACCAAGATATCCAAGTCAGAACTGCTACAAGAAGGTGGCTTGGAAAAAAAATTATTCAAATAAAGAACATTTTCCTGCCAGACAGGAAACCTCTTTTGCCTACATACAAAAAGAGGGCAACAGAAGTTAAGCTGCGGCTCTACTTCTGCCTGGTGTAACCCCTTGGGTTGTGTAGGGGTTTACGTTAAGAGAGTGGCTGGGTTTTTTCTGAAGAGTAAGAAAAGATGCTTGTGGTACCTGTAGCTTCAGGAGGGTAAAAACAAAAAGGAAAAAAAAAAAAAACGAAACCAATCACCATTTCTATAAATATCAGAGGACACTGAGGGGTAGTGGGGAAGGAAGTTCATCAGCCAAACACTTTTAAGTGGCACTTTCATTCTGATGCGAGTAATTCGTGTCCAAGTACCACGTGCTGAAGCGAGAGGGTCACTGGCATGAAGGAACAGCACTCCCAGGCGCACAAAAACCTGTTGCTTTAATCAAGCGGTCAAAAATAGGTTAAGGAATGCTGGAGCAAATTCTGTTGGGAGCTGACAGTGTGTATTAAGGTGATCATCACCAAGTAAAGTAATGCTGCATTTACAACGGAGTCTAGGAGGAAAAGGCTGCTCGAGAACGAACTGTTTTGTGAAAAGAGAGGAAGGACAGATAACAGACCTGTGCCCAGCCTAAACACAGGTAAGAGATGGGCTGCATCAGGAAAAGTGTGGCCAGCAGGTCGAGGGAGGGGATTCTCCCCCTCCGCTCTTGTGAGACCCCACCTGGAGTGCTGTGTCCAGCTGTGGAACCCCAACGTCAGAAGGATATTGACCACTTGGAGCGAGTCCAGAGGAGGCCACAGGGATGTTCTGATGGCTGGAGCCCCTCTGCTGTGATGAAAGGCTGCGAGAACTGGGCTTGTTCAGCCTGGAGAAGAGAAGGCTCCAGGGAGACCTCATTGCAGCTTTCCAGTACCTGAAGGTGCTACGGGGGGACTTGTTACAAGGGCCTGTAGTGACAGGACAAGGGGTAATGGGTTTAAATTGGAAGTGGGGAGGTTTAGATGAGATATCAGAAGAAGTTCTTCCTGGAGAGGGTGGGGAGGCACTGGGACAGGTTGCCCAGAGAAGCTGTGGATGCCCCATCCCTGGAAGTGTCCAAGGCCAGGCTGGATGAGGCTTGGAGCAACCTGGTCAAGTGGAAGGTGTCCCTGTCCATGGCAGGGGGGTTGGAACTAGGTGATCTTTAAGGTTCCTTTCCACCCAAACCATTCCATGATTCTATGGGGGTAGGGAAGTAGGAACAGACCTATGGTCACTCCAGTTTTTCACCCAAACTCTCTTCCCTCATGCAGTTTGCTGGGCTCTGGGTTTAAAGCAGAACATTAGCTATCTGTAAAAGGTACTGAAGTTCAAAGCCACTGAAATGATTTAACAGATGGTGCTCCACTAGTTTTCTTGAGGCCAAGGAAACGCGCGAAGAGTCCACATGCATTTGTTAAAGCACAGCCCCAAGCCAGCTGCAAGCTCAGAGCACACAGTCAAAGAGGGTAACCGCCGGGTGACATCCTGTCTCAAAGGCTCTGGTTTCTGGGTTTTGAGTGACATTGAGCTGTTGCTGCTGCTTTAGCAGAGCACTTCAAGAAGTGCAACTGGAAACACCTTTGGCATTTTTATTATTATGGCTCCATATGCCACCAAAACAGAGCATCACATCAGGCCACACCCTCAGGACAATAAATAAGTAATTATGCAGCTTAACACTCGTTAATTAACAGCGCATGATCTCTACTCAATAGGGAGAAAAGGTGCTTGCCAGGATGCAGGAGCCCAGCCAACTCACTTGGAAGAATCGTATAAACCATAAATCATCCCCGTAGGGCTCTGGGGCTGCTCAGTCACAGGTTTCACCTCCTTTCTCACTGTAACACAACTGCTGGGGACCCCGAACTGCAGAGCCTAGAGAGGGAGGGTAGGATGGTCCACACTGATCGGGTCATCATCCAGAGCAGGATCTCCAGGGTTAGCTGTCCCCCCAGCCCCAGGACTGTGGTATCTGAGCCAGGCAGACCTGGAGACCGGTTTGGTTCCAACAAGCAGAGGTTTTTTCTGGCCAGTTTTGGTGTGAGGAAGCACATAGCTCTGGGTGAGTAGTGTGTCATAAACGACAGTACAGGGAGACATAGATGAACCCTGCTTCACTGCCATCAGACCTTACAACGCCAGGACTGTGGGTGATGGAAGTACGGCAGGAGAGCTGATCGAGGAGTCTGTTTCACGTGCCACTGGAGGTGGGAAGACATGTTTCAAATAACTCAACTGGACAAGAAAGGAAGTGTAGCAGAGAGGGTGAGCACAGACACTCACCGCATTGCCATCCCTAAACCCAGCTGCATTTTCACTTCTGTCTGGCAGAACCACAGCAGCGGCTGCGACCAGGATGCACCAGAAGCTCACAGGCTGCTTTCAGACAGGCATTTCCTTGGTATTCTGCACTTACAGTAACAGGGCCCAGTTCACTCAAACCCACGTATCTATTCAGTTTAGAAAACTGGACAGAATCGTAGAATGGTTTGGGTTGGAAGGGAACTTAAAGACCATCCAGTCCCAATCCCCCTGCCATGGGCAGGGACACCTTCCACTAGACCAGGTTGCTCCAAGCCTCATCCAGCCTGGCCTTGGACACTTCCAGGGATGGGGCATCCACAGCTTCTCTGGGCAACCTGGCCCAGTGCCTCCCCACCCTCTCCAGGAAGAATTTCTTCCTGATATCCAATCTAAACCTCCCCACTTTCAATTTAAACCCATTACCCCTTGTCCTGTCACTACAGGCCCTTGTAAAAAGTCCCCCCCAGCGTCCTTGTAGCTCCCTTCAGATACTGGAAGGTGCTATAAGAAAAGCAACTTTCTGCTGTGTTCTGGACAAGCTCACTCCATAATCCACCCCACATCTCACCCCCGACAGAAAGCTACCAAGCCACAGCTTGTTTCACGTCTGTGCCTTAGGCATGTAGGAAGGTAAGGTCATTACTCACGTCGAGTTTCTGCAGTAGATGAAAAATAAGGAAGTGGTGACACGCAGCAAATTAGTTAGTGTTTGGATAGCTTAGGACTGAGAACAGTTTTCCACTGGGATCATAACTGAACGAGGCAAGGGCACATTCCATATGAGACACAATTTACAGGGCTCTCCAGCAGCACAAGCTCCCACAGGAGAGCTGCCTTGACGTGACACGGCTGGAAGTAAAGACACAGTCGCACCAATGCCCAGACAGCAGACAAAACGTCAGCTAGTGGGATTTCGGAGGACAGCATCCTCTTCAGAGTAGGAAGGGAAGGAAAAGCCCAAGAGTAAGCACACAAATTCCTATTCTGTTGGAAGGACATGGAAAAAAAAAATCCCCTCAGCAGAAGGGGAACAATCAAGATGAAGTCACAAACTTCACTGTCAAACTCCACCTGTCCCCGAAGGCCCAAAAGGGGTTTCACCAGCAACACAAGCATTGTTTAACTGATTTTATTATAGCGGGTGATGACTGGAGTAATGCAAAATGCCTGCAGCCTTACTTGCCTCACCTCCACAACCTGCCCACAGACTGGTTGGATGTTCTTCAACT
Organism: Eurypyga helias; assembly: GCF_000690775.1. Lineage (NCBI taxonomy): Eukaryota > Metazoa > Chordata > Aves > Eurypygiformes > Eurypygidae > Eurypyga > Eurypyga helias. The sequence continues at coordinate 6,362 of NW_010248993.1, forward strand.
TGCCCAGAGAAGCTGTGGATGCCCCATCCCTGGAAGTGTCCAAGGCCAGGCTGGATGAGGCTTGGAGCAACCTGGTCTAGTGGAAGGTGTCCCTGCCCATGGCAGGGGGTGGGACTGGGTGGGCTTTAAGGTCCCTTCCAACCCAAACCATTCTGTGATTCTCCCTAAACTTGAAACGACGAGATGCTTAGCAGTAGCCCTAGACACTGCCAGTATAATGAAGTGTGGCTGTATGACGGATAGCTCCTTCCCTCATCCAGCAGCACACGTCCTTCCTCATGGTCAGTCCTCAGCCACATGCACTGTATGCATAACTCACACAGTGGTAGGGGTTGGAAGGGACCTCTCGAGATCATCTAGTCCAACATTCCAGCTCCTGTCCTACCACCATCTACCTAGAAAACCGAAATCCTCCCAAAAGGGAGCTGTATTTTGATTGTACTGTTGTTGCTTGACTGCTGCTATTGCAGAAAGACAAGCAATCCTAAGAGCAAGGCTTCCTCCTTTTTCCCTTTGTTCTGTGCTCCCAAATCAGCAGCTTATCAATCCATGGCAAGAGTACAGAAAGCAGCTCAGCAGTGTTCAGAGAACCTGTTTACCCTAGCCACACAAACCTCAAAATCGTATCAAAACACACACTGGAACATGATCACCTGGCTGCCAGGATGAAGAAAATTTCCAGCAGTAGCAATGGCTGCAGCAGGAGGGGAAGACAAAGGCCAGCCCTCCACGCTGGGGACAGCAGCTTGTCTCCGTGGCTGTTCCCACATTAGCAACCCTTTTGCATTCCTCTTGTGTTCCATTAGCTCAGAGCGTTGTTGCTGAGCGCTCTAAAAGCACCACCTTTATCAGAGGTTTATCAGCCTGACACTGCTGAGGGGGCACAGCCAAGGAGAACAATACGGATGTTCTGCACGGCCAGGAAGAGTTAAATAAAAACCTTCCCCTGTACCTTCTCCTACAACTTGCTGATAACTTTTCCATGAAAACAATTCCAGTGATCCAACTGCCATTATGTTGGTTATACCACAGATCTAAACCAACAGCAATTTCCCACCAAACTTTTCTTCTCCCCCGAGATAAGCAAAGAAGCTTAATCTTACACGGCAGCTCCAGACCAGGATGCACAGTTGCATTTTTGACCATAGGAGGAGAGTGACGTCCATCATCCATGTCCTGCTCTGTACACTGAGCCTCTCCATGGATCACTGCTAGTCCCAGCCGTAGTCTCTCGGCGTAAGACTGAGCCCTGCGGGACAAACCACTGCACGTCAGGAAGAGGTTGGGCTGACGCGACTCCACAGCACAGCACAGCAGGCCTCTCCCACACCCCACGCAGCAAGCAAAGGCTGCACCTCTGTGGCTGTTCCCCAGCAAGAAACTACGCTCAAAGCGACTTTTGATTCCTCCTTAATAGCCCAAAGCCCACTCTACCCTTCAGCTCCACCACAGGGGTCTCCTGGTGTTCTAAACGCTGGGATGGTCAGGCACTGCTGACACTCATGCAGCAAGTCTGATCCTGGCCCCAGGTGAAGCACCTAGCTCTGCAGCAGCAGGGAACTCTGGAGTTGGCTCCCACAAGGTTGGGACTGCAGATTTCAGCTGCCCATCTGCACCACTACAGATGCCCACCCTGTTTTGAGCCATGAAGAACATATGGACCAGATTGCTCTTCCATTTGCAACCCTCCCATATTTTTCCTGGTGTATTTCCCATCAGCCCTGATCTTTTCCAAGTTATTTTTAATCAGCTAGTAAAGACTCCATTTACCTTTTAGCTGCATCAGGAGATTTGGCTACAATAACTGCATTTCTGTAGTCTGGAATCTGGATGGGATAAAAAGCTATTTAAGTACAGACCTTCTTACTAAAGAGTAACTGATTCAATACATGGCTGAACAATCCTGCCCACTCCCCCAGCCCCCAGACTTCATTCTGTGGCAAAAAACTACTCGTTTTCAACACCAGTACTTGTGTATTCTGCCCCAAATGGCACACAAGTTGAGTACGGGCAATACTGCAGATCCTACTCTGTTGTAGACTGCAGCCCTGTGCCCCCTTCCCTGCCAATGCCCACAAGCCATGGCCTGGGCAGCAGTGCCCGGCGCAGCTGTCGGACACCAGGCACTGCCCCCAGCGCAGGGGAGGATGGGAAAGGGGGAGAGATGGGCCAGATGTACCCAACCCTAGCTCTCAGGACAACGCCACGCAGGGCGGGCAGCAGCCTCACATTCAAAACGAGCAAAGGTGGAAACCTTTGCACAGTAGGTTCACTGTGTTTAACCTACTCGGACTGGCCAGCTGCAGCGACTGCTGTCTGCAGGGGAAGGTTTGAATCCAGGGCCCGC
>NW_010248993.1:8741-11957 GCF_000690775.1 Eurypyga helias
CAGAAATCACCATCGTTCCCGTGTGGAAAATCAAGCCTCCGTGCCCTGCCCCCAGCCCCGCTGCGCTCAGCATTCCTATGCTCAGCCCAAGGCAAAGTCTATCCATGATTCAGAGCAGTCAGACAGCCACTGCAGAACAAAGGGCGAGGGGAGACAGTCTAACAGGATGTAAAAGGTGATTAGAGGCAGGAGCATAAATAGCATCTCTCAAACGGCACAGAGAGCAAGCTCATCTTCTCTTTATGGTCAGAAGTTCAAATTCTACCTAGGTACAATCATACACTACAACATTTTCCCACTTGCCGTGCAATAGGTACGCCCTAAGAAGGAATTAATGAACATAATTGACCTGGCCTTACAACGTAACTTCTGCATAAGCAGATGCCCAATGCTGCTATCACATTAAGATGAGTTAAGACAAATTGATATATATAGAACTAGAGTAACCTCACTTCTTCCTGTATATACTGAAGCAAGAAAGGGGATGCCCTCAGGTTGTCTACTGGGAAGCTGAAGAAGCCTTGAATTTCCTTTTGATGAAGGTCCATAGTGATAATGTGCGTTAAACCTGAGGAAAAAAAAGAAGACAATTCATTGAGACAACTCCCACGAGGCTGGAGTTCCTCAAATATCTCCATTTTCCAGCCTGTTTTAGCTATTACTCAAACTGTTACGTCATGTGATACAATAAGCATACACAGGTTAATGTAAAAAGTTTCAAAGACATAGTAAGAAACAGCCCCATAAGTCACAGCACTGGGCTGGGAGTGTATTTCAACACCACACTTGTAGGCCACTTCCCAGGTGTGAGTTACAAAGAAATCAAACTAAGCAGAAGAAAACGAACTCCCCCAAAGTGGCTCAAGGGCTCTGCAGTATGTCCCCGCATCGAACTGGAGAGGAACGGAAGGACAGACCCCCTCTGGGATGCCCTGCAGCATCCGAGCCCGCCACGCTGCTGCTCCCTGTGCCACTCACCTGCCTTGGCGAGCATCGAAGCCAGCAGCTTGCAGACTATCGAGCCCCTCTTCCTCATTTTGCTCTGTTTGCTGTAGGGGAAATACGGGATGACGCCGATGATGTTCCTGGCACAGGAAGTCTTCAGTGCGTACGCCATTATCAGCAGCTCCATGACGGCGGTATTCACATCTCTAGGGGATTCAAAAACCATTCCAAAGATTAGTATGTGTTGTGACAATGCAACTCCTTTTCCTTTTATACCCGTACCTCTGCTCACTGACCTTCCAAGCAAATCATCCTACGTCTTACGCTAACGTGTGGAAGGCCCAGATTGTAGCCACAGAGCTCATTACAGCCAGCTCTTAGACGCACAGGACATGACTCCAGCAAGAGCTGTGAACCGGAATATGATTTTTGTACGCTAACAGGAGGTGTGTGATGAGTTCTCTCCATCACAACAAAAAAAAGGCAGTTTTCTTTTATGCTGGAAGCTGGGAGGGGACTTTTTACAAGGGCCTGTAGTGACAGGACAAGGGGGAACGGGTTTAAATTGAAAGTGGGGAGGTTTAGATTAGATATCAGGAAGAAATTCTTCGCGGAGAGGGTGGTGAGGCACTGGGACAGGTTGCCCAGAGAAGCTGTGGATGCCCCATCCCTGGAAGTGTCCAAGGCCAGGCTGGATGAGGCTTGGAGCAACCTGGTCTAGTGGAAGGTGTCCCTGCCCATGGCAGCGGGTTGGAACTAGATGATTTTTAAGGTCCCTTCCAACCCAAACCCTTCTATGATTCTATGAAATGTCACTTCATACGGTGTATTTTGAAATAAAACAGTCTTTTAAAGAAGAGGTGCATGTGCAGCTAACACAATTTCATCCATGCTGGATTTATTAGGGTGTTTTTAACAGCACAAGGCATGTTATTTTCCCTGCCTTAAGAAATACTGCATTTTAGAGGTGTACACTGTCCAGACGCATCACTTTGGTGGAGGTCAGCATCTTCATGCTATCTAGCTTTTCTAGAGGTGGAAGGAACAGCACAGTAAATGCTAAATGACTGTTTGCTCAAAGGAGAAGCCAAAGACCACCACAGACAGATGTGTCTGCAGACCACAGCCAGGAATACACATACAACCCTGTTCTCAGTTAGCCTCACCACGATGACTGGCATGGCTCAGCAGGACTGTATTAATCTGCGTTTTAATTCATTCTGGGAAGGGGAAAAAAAAAAAAGCCAAGCCCTTTTAGTTCCCTAAAACCAACCCCAAGAGACACCATCTGCATCATCACCAACTGACTCGAGACTGTTCGGGAACTGAAGAACACACACATCAGAGGAGCCAGAGGGAAGCCAATCCTGCAGTGCAGACACCCTTGCTTGGGAGTTCTCGGCACGGACAGCCTCGTATGCCTCACCACCTTCCCAGACTGGCCCCCAGGAGGGCAGTGCTAGCGGTGGCTCAGCTGCAGAGCACATGGTGACAGAGCAAGGGCTGACCAGGCCACCTTTCCCCACAGCAGCAGAGGAATAAACAGCACAGAGCAGCTTAAAGCTCCGCAGAGCTTTTTGGACGTTACCCAGACATTGCTCAAGGACCCGTTTTCCTCCTGACCACTGGGGATGGCTTCCCCAAGAGCTCAGAGATACCATTTTCCGAGACTCCATCTGTGACCCGTGACAAACCTCTAACCATTTCCATTTCTCCCTCGCTCCCCCTTCCTTTGGAAATTAACCTCCGTTTGTGCCTCTTCATTTGTGAGCACTCTGGGTCTCCGCTCTCCTGCTGCCCCCGCCAGCCCTTGCACACAATGCCATTTACACACAAGAAAGCTTTGTTAGCTCTGAAGCACCCAGCCAAGAATTACATAAAACACAGCCCCCTGCCACGTAGGACAACGAGCAAACAAAGAACTGTTTCTTCCCTTTGGTGTTTTGGCTGTGCCAGTGGGGCCATGGCAGGAGAAAAAAAGATGCTACTATCAGTGTTGTCTAAAAAAAAAGTGGCCAAGTTTAAGCCTATTTAAAGGTCATCCCAGAAATTGAATAGTTTCCCTCACGATTTTTCAAATTGCTCTTTAAATATATATATATATTCATGTGCAAATCAGAAAGAGAACAAGACCGCTCCTGAGAGAAAGGGTTACCACTGATTTCAAAGGGGACCAGCAGCCCTGGTGCTGCTGTGGGACACTGGTAGCTACATCAATGGAGAGATTACTCCAGGAGCAGCACCTCTCTCAAGCACAAGGACAGGCTGGGT
>NW_010248994.1:0-853 GCF_000690775.1 Eurypyga helias
TTGTCTGCCAAACAGGCTAATTCCCTGATAAAGTAGGATCTTGATACCGGGCCTAGTGATTTTTTCATTCCTAGTTTTGAATCTGGAAACATGTTGAAGCTGTTGAAATTCTGAAGGAGTGGTTTTTTTCGACCTGCCTTGTGCCTTTGTCACGCCTCAGGTGCGCGTGGCTGAGGTTTGTATAGTACTGCTTGTGACTCGGTGTGTTTCATGGATTGATTTTTTTTTCCCCAAAGCTTAATTAGAGCCTTTGTAGTGCTTGCTTAGTCCTGTAAAACGCAGAGGAAGATGCTGAGCTCCTCTGTGCACAGAAGGTGTTCTAGATCGAATGGCTGCTGTGTTTCCAGAGGAATTTTGAGATTGTTCATTTTAGTCAGGGTATAGGGTATTCAGAATAAAATCTTGTGTTATCTAATGAACTAGTTTTCACCCTTAGCTGTCCATGTACTCTTACATATCTTCTTTTCTAGGCCAGACCTCTCTTTGTGATTTCTAGTGAGAAGACACCCTTCACAGATCAAAGGGTTGTCCAAGTTGCGTTGTTTTAGTAGCAGCATAAAATTCTGTTCGGTGCTGTTTATTGCTTGCTAGAAACTTTCCTATGCTGCGTTTTTGTTTAAAAATTGGTTATCCTCACACACAGAAGTTTTGCAAATTCTAGATAAAAAAATCATCAGTGAAAGCATATTTGAAGCAAATATTAAAGTAGGATTTGCACAGACTGGTATAGATGTGGGTGGGAAACCTCTGTCTTTGGGCCACGTTGAGGGTGCATACGCTTCAGATGCATGGTTGCACATGATAAGTCTGTCTCCTTATTGCCGTGCTATTCTGAGGACTACTCATGGGGGTA
>NW_010248995.1:0-2555 GCF_000690775.1 Eurypyga helias
GAGGGGTGTGTGGCAGGGGGATAAAAAGACACCTCTGATGTGTGTCTCTCTTTTCTGCAGGAGTCGTTTGCAAAGTCATAAATTTCAATTTCCTCCTCCTCTGTTCTGTTATTACCTGGGCCTTGCACAAGTTTTACACTCATTTATTCCCAAATAGAAATGCAATTTCCTCGGCAAATGATACCTAGATAGAACTCCATTTGTGTTCCACCAAGAAGACTCATTTGCTTCTTCTTTGTATTTTCCCCTTCTTTTTTTTCTTTTAACAACTTCATTTGCATCTCACCATTTGGGATGCTCCCATCCCCTCCCTTGAGGGCACATGAAGGGGACAAGTAATTTCACTTTCCCAACATCCCTCCTAAGGTTTCTAGCCTTCAGGAGCTGGTAGGGTGAAGGAAGGGATTTGGGATACACATTTCTGTTTGTGAATGACAAAAAAGGTGGGATTTGGGAGAAATAAATAGAACCAAGGCCAGCTGCATTTCTCAGGGTCACTGGTAGAGCTTGTTAAGCATTTTTTGGAGCCCCATCTCAGGTGGGAGGCAACATTTTAATCAGGACATCACCTGGGTGTTCATACCTAGCCCTAAAGCCCCGTGAGAGCAATTAGAATTGGAAAAAAAATGATCACACTGTGGAAATGAGAATGTCCAGTGCATTGGGAAAATTTAGCAAGCAGGAGGCTGGTGGGTGGGTATAAAAAAGACATATAGTTTCTGTGAACCAGCCCAGTGGCTGGAGTGGGATGCATTTCACACTGGCTTTTGATCCAGCCACAGTTGTTTAAATACAGCTCAGTAGAAATGCAAAAAGAAATAAATTGAAAAAAAAGCAATACTGCAGTTGCAGCCTCAAATGGAGAGATGTCGGGTGTTACCTGATAGATAAGGCTCCTTCTTTTGTTTACTTTGGGCCATGTCCTCATAACAATAATCATGGGCCAGGGCAGAAGTCACACAAGCTCTGGAAGCTGGTGGTTGAAATATCTGGAGGAATTGACTGACCCTAGCAGCAAAAGTGGGTGGCGAGGGTCCCGTAGGGTGGTAGACAACAATCACTGCATGTCTTTGGTACCTTCAGGTCCTTAGGCAGCTCCTGTGAATTAGGCTGTTAAAGTCAGCTCTGGAAGGAAAAATTTCCTATTATACCTTAAGGAGAACAAAGTCAGACCTGTAAAATAGGGTGGGCTTAAAGAAAGTATTACCTGTTGGACTAATGAGCTTGGATGTGAATGGTAGGAACCGGCAAGTCTGCTGTAAATACCGTAACAAGGTCTCTGCTGTGAAGATCAAGCTCCTTACGCTGGACTTTATGCTGGAGGGTCTCTGCCCATCTTGCTGGAAGGAGGAAGATTACTGTCTATAGAACATCATCTCCATGACTTCTTTGGGACTTTTGGGGGGTTCATATCTGGAGGGACTATTCAAGATCTTTTTAGAGTCCAGGTCCCAAACTTGGGTTCTCTTTTGTTGTCTCTGTTAACAGAGCAGTGAGCGCAGCAGTCTCCTTTGCTTGACCCACATCACCTGCATGGGGTGTCTTAGGGGCTGCAGCATCCAGCTCAGGTGATGCTCCAGATCTCCATGCAACAAGTCGTGATGTGACAGTTGCCTAATTTCACCCTGAGGCAATTGGCTCCCAGGCTCGACTGAGATGTTTGTTACACAACTTGGAAGTTGGAGTCACTCCGCTGAGGTTAGGACATTACCCTGGAGTTATCCCAGCGCAAACAAGGGGCAGATCTGGCTTATTCAGAATATTCCCTGTGGACAAGTGACTTGCTAAGGAAGTCTGATTTTCCTGTCAGTGCCAAGGTAGTGGCTTGGCTGTGAATTTGCCTTTGGCTGTGTCTCTATTTTTGCTACCCACCAGCTCAGCAAACTTACACAAGAGCAAAATTTGTTTACCAAAGACCTTCTGGGCCAAGTCTTATTCAGCTTTTATTTTGCTTCTATTTATCTCTCATTTTGCACACTGCTGAAAGTAAGCAGAAGAAATACCCAAGCTGAGATCCCATCACACTGACATTTTAACTGATTGTGCAAGGCCTTAATCCCAGTGCCACTGTTCATGGAAACACCAGACACATATTCTTCAGGAAATGAATAAAGAAAATCAGCCATCCTTTAACTTCCCTTCTCCAGCACTAGATTTCCCATCTCAAGATTAAGAGCCTAGGAAATATTAAAGGCTAAACGCCAAGGAGATTCCTTTCATTGGCTCATTGGCATCCTGACATTTCCACCGAAAACAGAGTGCTCTTATAGGAGAGAACAGAAAATGCCCAATCCAACACAGCAGGAGTCTGAAAACCAATATAGTCTTATGGCTTTTGGCATGTTGCAAGTGACATAGTCAGCCACTTCCCTAATACAGGATAATATTGCTCTATCTGCAAGAATGTATGAGGGAAACATTGCACTTAGCACTGAATTGGCTTCATGCTGGCTCAGCATGGAGAGATAAACCTGTATGGGAGATCTCAGCCTCAGGTGCCATAAAGGGGCTCAGGGGATGTGAGGATTTGTCCAGGGCTCAGTACTGGGTCCAGT